>NC_080377.1:48197296-48497296 GCF_014773155.1 Arachis stenosperma
TCTCCAAATTCGGCCATGTTGATGGCCTTGCTCTCTCCTTTTGGATTTTTTCTGTTGCTTGGAAGAGTACTAGGAGGGAGTTCAGTAACCTTCTTGCTCAGCTGTCCCACTTGTGCCTCCAAATTCCTAATGGAGGACCTTGTTTCAGTCATGAAACTTGAGTGGTTTGATTAGATCAGAGACCATGGTTGCTAAGTCAGATGGGTTCTGCTTAGAACTCTCTATCTGTTGCTGAGAAGATGATGGAAAAAGGCTTGCCATTGCTAAACCTGTTTCTCCACCATTATTGTTATTGAAACCTTGTGAGGTCTCTCTTGATTCTTCCATGAGAAATTGGGTGATTTCTCCATGAAGAATTATAGGTGTTTCCATAGGGTTCTCCCAGGTAATTCACCTCTTCCATTGAAGGGTTCTCAGGATCATAAGCTTCTTCTTCAGATGAAGCATCCTTAGTACTGCCTGGTGCATTTTGCATTCCAGACAGACTTTGAGAAATCAAATTGACTTGCTGAGTCAATATTTATCTGAGCCAATATGGCATTCAGAGTATCAATCTCAAGAACTCCTTTCTTCTGATTTGTCCCATTGTTCACAGGATTCCTTTCAGAAGTGTACATGAATTGGTTATTTGCAACCATTTCAATTAGCTCTTGAGCTTCTGTAGGCGTCTTCTTCAGATGAAGAGATCCTCCAGCAGAGCTATCCAAAGACATCTTGGACAGTTCAGAGAGACCATCATAGAAAATACCTATGATGCTCCATTCAGAAAGCATATCAGAGGGACACTTTCTGATCAATTGTTTGTATCTTTCCCAAGCTTCATAGAGGGATTCACCTTCCTTTTGTCTAAAGGTTTGGACTTCCACTCTAAGCTTACTCAATTTTTGAGGTGGAAAGAACTTTGCCAAGAAGGCATTGACTAGCTTTTCCCATGAGTCCAGGCTTTCTTAGGTGTGAGTCCAACCATGTCCTAGCTCTGTCTCTTACAGCAAAAGGAATAGCATAAGTCTGTAGACCTCAGGGTCAACCCATTGCTTGACAGTGTCACAGATTTGCAAGAATTCGCTAAAAACTGATGAGGATCTTCCAATGGAAGTCCATGGAACTTGCAATTCTGTTGCATTAGAGAAACTAATTGAGGCTTAAGCTCAAAGTTGTTTGCTCCAATGGCAGGGATAGAGATGCTTCTCCCATAGAAGTCGGGAGTAGGTGCAGTAAAGTCACCCAGCACCTTCCTTGCATTATTGGCATTGTTGTTGTTTTCGGCTGCCATGGTTTCTTCTTCCTTGAAGATTTCTGTTAGGTCCTCTACAGAGAGTTGTGCCTTAGCTTCTCTTAGCTTTTGCTTCAAGGTCCTTTCAGGTTCAGGGTTAGCTTCAACAAGAATGCCTTTGTCTTTGCTCCTGCTCATATGAAAGAGAAGAGAACAAGAAAATATAGAATCCTCTATGTCACAGTATAGAGATTCCTTGAGGTGTCAGAGGAGAAGAAAAATAGAAGGAAGAAGGAGAAGAATTCGAACTTAGTGAGATAGAGTTCGAATTGTGCATTGAGAAAGAGTGGTACTCCATAAATAGAAGGATGTGAGAAGAGAGGAAGAGTTTTTCGAAAATTAATTAAAAAGATTTTAAAAACATTTTGAAAAACTTTAATTTGATTTTCAAAAAACCAGAGTGAGAAAGAGATCAAGTAATTTTTGAAAAAGATTTTGAAATTAGAAATAAAAAGATATGATTAAAAACTGTTTTGAAAAAGATGTGATTAAAAAGATATGAAAAAAAATTATGCTTTTAAAAAGATATGATTGAAAAGATATGATTTGAAAATAATTTAAAAAGATTTGATTTTTAAAAATTAATGACTTGCCTAACAAGAAAGATATGATCAAACATTAAACCTTTCTCAACAGAAAAGGCAACATACTTAAAATGTTGAATCAAATCATTAATTGATAGTAAGTATCTTTGAAAAAGGAAAGAAATTGATTTTGAAAAAGGTTTGATTGAAAAGATATGATTTGAAAAAGATTTGATTTTGAAAAACTTTGAAAACTTGAAAAAATTGATTTGAAAACAAATCCTCCCTCTTGTGCCATCCTGGCGTTAAACGCCCAGAATGGTGCACATTCTGGCGTTTAACGCCCAATGCACTACCTTTTTGGGCGTTAAACGCCCAACCAGGCACCCTGGCTGGCGTTTAAACGCCAGTCTGTCCTTCTTCACTGGGCGTTTTGAACGCCCAGCTTTTTCTGTGTAATTCCTCTGCTGCATGTTCTGAATCTTCAGTTCCCTGTACTATTGACTTGAAAATAGAACCAAGATCAATTAAACAATGCATGCAAGACACCAAACTTAAAATTAGACAGTAGACTCAAACAAGAAACATAAAATATTTTTGGTTTTTATGATTTTGTAATTTTTTTGTGCTTTTTCGAAAATTATATGAAAATAGAAAATAAAGGTTTCAGAATTCTCAATTTGAATTCCAGGAATCATTGCAATGCTAGTCTAAGACTCCGGTCCAGGAATTAGACATGGCTTCACAGCCAGCCAAGCTTCCAAAGAAAGCTTCGGTCCAAAATACTAGACATGGCCAATGGCCAGCCAAGCCTTAGCAGATCATTGCTCCAACAGCAAGATTGATAGAAATCAACAAGCTCTTGTGATGATAAGTTGAAACCTCGGTCCAATAAGATTAGACATGGCTTCACAGCCAGCCAGACTTCAACAGATCATCATGAAACTCTAGAACTCATTCTTAAGAACTCTGAAAAAAAAATACCTAATCTAAGCAACAAGATGAACCGTCAGTTGTCCATACACGAAACAATCCCCGGCAACGGCGCCAAAAACTTGGTGCGCAAAATCGTGATCACTACAACTTCACACAACTAACCAGCAAGTGCACTGGGTCGTCCAAGTAATAAACCTTACGCGAGTAAGGGTCGATCCCACGGAGATTGTTGGTATGAAGCAAGCTATGGGTGTAGATGATGAATAAAACATAAAGATAAAGATAGAGATACTTATGTATATCATTGGTGAGAGCTTCAGATAAGCGTATGAAGATGCTGTCCCTTCCGTCTCTCTGCTTTCCTACTGTCTTCATCCAATCCTTCTTACTCCTTTCCATGGCAAGCTTATGCAAGGGTTTCACCGTTGTCAGTGGCTACCTCCCATCCTCTCAGTGGAAATGTTCAACGCACCCTGTCACGGCACGGCTATCCATCTGTCAGTTCTCGATCAGGCCGAAATAGAATCCAGTGATTCTTTTGCGTCTGTCACTAACGCCCCGCCCTCAGGAGTTTGAAGCACGTCACAGTCATTCAATCATTGAATCCTACTCAGAATACAACAAGGTTAGACCTTCCGGATTCTCTTGAATGCCGCCATCAGTTCTTGCCTATACCACGAAGACTCTGATCTCACGGAATGGCTGGCTCGTTTTTCAGGCGAGCACTCGGTTGTCAGGCGATCAACCATGCATCGTGTTATCAGGAATCCAAGAGATAAACATTGGATCCTCGTTTGCTTGTAGAACAAGAGTGGTTGTCAGTCACCTTGTTCATAAGTGAGAATGATGATGAGCGTCACATAATCATCACATTCATCAAGTTCTTGAGTGCGAATGAATATCTTAGAACAAGAACAAGCGGAATTGAATAGAAGAACAATAGTAATTGCATTGATACTCGAGGTACAGCAGAGCTCCACACCTTAATCTATGGTGTGTAGAAACTCCACCGTTGAAAATACATAAGAACAAGGTCTAGGCATGGCCGTGAGGCCAGCCTCCAAAAGTGATCAAAAGATCTAAAGAACAAAGGATTCCAAAGATCAGAAGATGAAAATACAATAGTAAAAGGTCCTATATATAGAAAACTAGTAGCCTAGGGTGTACAGAGATGAGTAAATGACATAAAAATCCACTTCCGGGCCTACTTGGTGTGTGCTTGGGCTGAGCAATGAAGCATTTTCGTGTAGAGACTCTTCTTGGAGTTAAACGCCAGCTTTTGTGCCAGTTTGGGCGTTTAACTCCTATTTTGGTGCCAGTTCCGGCGTTTAACGCTGGAAATTCTGAAGGTGACTTTGAACGCCGGTTTGGGCCATCAAATCTTGGGCAAAGTATGGACTATCATATATTGCTGGAAAGCCCAGGATGTCTACTTTCCAACGCCTTTGAGAGCGCGCCAATTGGGCTTCTGTAGCTCCAGAAAATCCACTTCGAGTGCAGGGAGGTCAGAATCCAACAGCATCTGCAGTCCTTTTCAGTCTCTGAATCAGATTTTTGCTCAGGTCCCTCAATTTCAGCCAGAAAATACCTGAAATCACAGAAAAACACACAAACTCATAGTAAAGTCTAGAAAAGTGAATTTTAACTAAAAACTAATAAAAATATACTAAAAACTCAACTCAAACTACTAAAAACATACTAAAAACAATGCCAAAAAGCGTACAAATTATCCGCTCATCAGTCAACTTCAAATTTTCGAAATTTTGAGAGAAAAAAGGAGAAGATATTTTTTTGATTTTTGAATTTTTAATTATGAGACAGAAAAACACAAAAATGACCCAAAACATAAAAATTTTGGATCAAAACCAATGATGCATGCAAGAACACAATGAATGTCAAGATGAACACCAAGAACACTTTGAAGATCATGATGAACATCAAGAACATAATTTTGAAAAATTTTTGATGCAAAGAAAACATGCAAGACACCAAACTTAGAAATCTTTAATGCATGGACTCTAACAAACGAAAAATGCACATGAAAAACAACAAACAACAAAAAACAAGAAAACATCAAGATCAAACAAGAAGACTTATCAAGAACAACTTGAAGATCATGAAGAACAATATGAATGCATGGAATTTTCGAAAAATGCAAGAAACAATTTTTAAAGCATGCAATTGACACCAAACTTAAAAATTGACTCAAGACTCAAACAAGAAACTCAAAATATTTTTAGTTTTTATGATTTTATTAATTTTTTTGGATTTTTATTAATTTTTTTTCGAAAATAAAGTTTGGAAAAACGGAAAATAAAAGAAAAATTTTGAAAAAGATTTTTGAAAAGAAAATTACCTAATCTGAGCAACAAGATGAACCGTCAGTTGTCCATACTCGAACAATCCCCGGCAACGGCGCCAAAAACTTGGTGGACGAAATTGTGATCCATTCTTTTCTAACTTGAAGCAATCCCCGGTAATGGCTCCAAAAACTTGGTGCTCAATATCACGGTGTCTAAAATTCAATTCACAACTCCGCACAACTAACCAGCAAGTGCACTGGGTCGTCCAAGTAATAAACCTTACGTGAGTAAGGGTCGATCCCACAGAGATTGTTGGTATGAAGCAAGCTATGGTCACCTTGTAAATCTCAGTTAGGCAGATTAAATTGGTTTATGATGAGTTCGAAAACTAATAATAAAAAGAAAATAAAAAGGGATAGAAATACTTATGTAAATCAATAGTGGGAATTTCAGATAGGCGTATGGAGATGCTGTGCTCCTCTTGAATCTCTACTTTCTCATTGCTTTCATCCAATCCTTCTTACTCCTTTCCATGGCAAGCTGTATGTAGGGAATCACCGTTGTCAATGGCTACATCCCATCCTCTCAGTGAAAATGGTCCTATGCTCTGTCACAGCACGGCTAATCATCTGTCGATCTCAATCAGGTTGGAATAGAATCCCTTGATTCTTTTGCGTTTGTCATCACACCCAGCCTTCAGGAGTTTGAAGCTCGTCACAGTCATTCAATCCCAGAATCCTACTCGGAATACCATAGACAAGGTTTAGACTTTCCGGATCCTCATGAATGCCGCCATCTATCTAACTTATACCACGAAGATTCTGTTGGGGAATCTAAGAGATATGCGCTCGGTCTAAGGTAGAACGGAAGTGGTTGTCAATCACGCGCGTTCATAGGTGCGAATGATGGTGAGTGTCATGGATCATCACATTCATCAAAGTGTTGTGCAACGTATATCTTGGAATAAGAATAAAAGAGAATCGAATAGAAAGTAATAGTAATTGTATTGAAACTTGAGGTACAGCAGAGCTCCACACCCTTAATCTATGGTGTGCAGAAACTCCACCGTTGAAAATACATAAGTGAAAGGTTCAGGCATGGCCGAATGGCCAGCCCCCAAACGTGATCACAGGATTCAAAATACAATCCAGGATGATAATATGATAGTAAAAAGTTCTAGTTATAATAAACTAGCTCCTAGGGTTTACATGAGTAAGTAATTGATGCATAAATACACTTCCGGGGCCCACTTGGTGTATGCTTGGGCTGAGCTTGATCACGAGCTGAGGCTTTTCTTGGAGTTGAACTCCAAGTTATGACGTGTTTTGGGCGTTCAACTCCGGATCATGACGTGTTTCTGGCGTTTAACTCCAGACAGCAGCATGTACTTGGCGTTCAACGCCAAGTTACGTCATCAATTTCCGAATAAAGTATGGACTATTATATATTTCTGGAAAGATCTAGATGTATACTTTCCAACGCCGTTGAAAGCGCGCCATTTGAAGTTCTGTAGCTCCAGAAAATCCATTTTGAGTGCAGGGAGGTCAGATTCCAACAGCATCAGCAGTCCTTTTGTCAGCCTTTTTCAGAGTTTTGCTCAAGTCCCTCAATTTCAGCCAGAAATTACCTGAAATCACAGAAAAACACACAAACTCATAGTAAAGTCCAGAAATGTGAATTTAACATAAAAACTAATGAAAACATCCCTAAAAGTAGCTTGAACTTACTAAAAACTACCTAAAAACAATGCCAAAAAGCGTATAAATTATCCTCTCATCAGTAGTATCGGCTTAAGTCTATTCGGTACCATGTGAGAGCAATAAAAACTGTAGAAAAATTTAGAAAAATATTTAAAGTTGAAAACAGAGCATTAATCTTAAAGATTTTTGTCCAAAGTGGGCCAAACGGACAAAAAATGCTAACGGGTTGGACCGAGTCCAAGTCCAACACATATAAACTACTTTAATGAGAAATTCACCTCATTTTTACCCACTAAAAAAGGAGCCGCTGAGTTGAGAAGAGAAGAGAAGAGGGTTTGGTTACTGTTCATCTCCATCTTCATTTGATCATATCTTGAGCTACAAAGCCCCCATTGACGAGCTGTTTGTGGCCACATGAAGCTACTGATGAGCTCTTCAATTCTAGATAAACAAAGTTGGTAAAATTTCAAAATCCATGCTAAAGTCCCTGCCATAAGGAAATTCACGATTTTATGTTTGGTTTTTGAATGGGTTTTGTAATTTTGGTGGTTTAGGTAAACTCTAGTAGCGGGTAATTGTCGGACTTTACCCTAATCACCATTGGGTAAGGTAAGAAACCTATATATCCTTGTGGTTTGGTGTATTATGAGCTTTAGTTATTAATGTATGGTAAAATTGTATATATGAAGCTTGAATTTGGTGATTTTGGAGTTGGTTGTGGCATTTGGTTTGGCTTTGGTGCATTGCAACTTGGTAGAAGCTTGTTGGAATCAAGTTTTAGTGTTTGAGCATATTGAGAATTGGCCAAGGTATGGTTTCAATTTCTTTTTATATAATTTGTAATGTTTCGTGACACTTAGGTTAGTGGCCTTTAAGATAGGATGGAATGATATGATTGTATAATTAATTGCATGTAAATGTTATGGTTGATGATGATTTTGATTAAGGATGACGGAATTATATATGGTGGAGTATGAATATTGATGATTGTGATGATTGTGATGATTGGATGAATTATGATGTTAATTATGGATAATTGTTGATGTGTGTGTATCATTTAAGCGTGGAAAGTTTGAGAATATTGGTTGAGATAAAAGTATATTTTTGAGTTTTCATTAAAAATCTTGGAAGTTGGGTACATACTCATGCATTGAATGTTGAACCATATGCATTAATCTTGTTGTATGTATTATGTTATTGAAAAAAAGAATTAACAAAAAATATAAATATAAGGAAAAGAAAAAAAAAAGAAAAAAAAGGTGAAAAAAAGGCAATAAAAAAGAGACAAAATGCCCTAAAGAAGAGTAATAAAAACAATGCATATGTGTTATGGTTGAAAAGAATACATGAGTATGTGGAAAAAAATCAGAATTTTGGGTAGCTAAGTGTTATATTAGAATTGTATAGGTTGTTATATGTGTTTGGTGAGAGCTTAGGTTAATCAAAGATACAAATTCAAAGCTCACCTAGCCATATATATCCTCACCTTGATCCTAGACCCATTAAAACTTGTGAAAAGTCCTCATTATAATTGTATCTATGCATTGCATAATTGTTGATTGTTAAATGAAAAACAAATCTTAGAAAGCATGATTAGAGGAGAATCGAGTGAATCAACCCTATACACTTGAGCGATTAGAGCGTATACACATCCGATGAGGGTTCGATTGCTCAATTCTATGTTTCCACTGATTATTATCCCCTTCTTGCAAGGTGTTAAATTCTTTTCAATAACTCAACTCAATTGTAGGTTTTATTTGATTATAATTGCTTTAGCCCTTATGTTTATACATGCTTTCTTGGGAATTGATTTATTTTGACCAAGTAGTTGCATGCTCATGCGCGAGTATCTTGTACCCTTTTTCTTATCATTTTCTAGTTGTTTTTAGTTAGATTTTATTTAGTTTACTTGATTTTAGTGTAAAAATCCTTTTTGGATGCTACTTTGAGTTGTTATAGTGTTTTTATGATTTCAGGTGAAATTCAAAAAAGTTTGGCAGAGTTTGGAGCTAAAAATAGAAAATCTGACAAAATCTCCCCTGGGAGCTAAACGTCCAACTAGCGTTTAGCACCAGCAAGTGACATCAGCGTGCATGAGGTTACTCCCTATCGGGTGTTAAACACCCAAAATGGCATTTAACACCAGCATCCTAGGCAAATTCACTCTCTCATGGGCCTTCCAAGTGGATTTAGTATTTATTAGTTTTTTTATTTTCTTTTTATAATTTTTAATTATAAACAATATCTTTTAGTTTTAGGATTTTTTATTTTATTTTATTTCTAGAATTAAATTAGGTTAGTATATAAGGAATAAGATCCGCCTTTTAGGGGGCATCTTGGATCAGACAATACACTTTTGGAAGAACTTTATTTTCTCTGTAAGTTATGAGCAACTAAACTTTTTTGGTTAAGGTTAAGAGTTCTGTTTATTTCAATGGAGTAGAACTATTAGACTTTTATTTTAATTAATGTATTAATTCAATGCTAAGAATTATTTTCATTGTTAATGTTATGAATCGGGGTGGAACGAGAGTATGACCCTTATTCTACATGAGTTCTTGTGATTCTCGAGAGAGTTATCTCGCTTGAACAACAGCTTGAAAACAAATTCCTCCTAAATTGCTAATTTCATGAACTAATTGGGATATGTGACATATAATTATGTTAGCTTTGGGTAATTAGGGTTTTTGTGGTCATAAACTAGTTATTTTTATCTTAACTCTCTAATCGGAAATAAGTGACCACGAGAGTGGCGGTTAATGAAGGTTAGAAGAGGCTAAATCACTAAGAGATTGGAGTTTAGACATTTATAGTTTGCCATGGAATGGATCATACATCGTTAAAATAGTTTGTAAGAATTTTTAATCCAGAAAGATAAACATCTCCGAAGCCTTAACAGTTTTCTTATACTATTTTTACACTAAACCCATTTATTTGCTTTCTTTACTTTCTTATTTACTGTTTTATGCGTTTCAATCATCAAAACCCCTTTTCTATTACCTAACTAAACTAACCTGACAACCATTGTTTGCTCAGTCCGACAATCCTCGTGGGATCAACCCTCACTCACCTGAGGTATTACTTGGATGACTCGGTGCACTTGTCGTTAAGCTGTATGAAATCTCTTTTCGAGCACCAAGTTTTTGGCACTGTTGTCGGGGATTATTTGTGATCTAGTTGTCTAGTTTCTTAGATTATGTATTTTTCGTAGTTTTATTTTTTACTTTTTCTTTTAATTTTTTATTTTTACTTTTATTTTTCTTTTAATTTTTTATTCTTGTTTTATTTAATTTCCTTAATTTTAATTTTTAAGTTTGGTGTCTCTTGAGTATTTTCCCTTTTTCTTTATTTTCAAAATTTTCAGTTCTTCTCTTTGTAGTGTTCGAAAATTTTTAGGTTATTTTCTCATTCTTATTTTTGAAATTTTTAGTTTAATTGCTTACTTTAATTTATTTTCTTTTTGGAAATCTCACTGGGTGTCCTCTATACTTTGACATAGAGACTCCCACTTTTCTTTGTCTCTTAGTTGTTTATGAGCAGGAATAGGGATAAAGAACCCTTTTCAAGTTTGATTCTGAGTTTGAGAGGACCTTGAGGCGGCGTTTGCTGCAAGCTAAAGCTTACAAAGCCAGAGAAAATCTTAAGAAAACTTTTGAGAAGGAAGCTAAAGAGCTCACCATGGACCCTAACGGAGGAAATCTGAATGCTAATGAGCATTGATGTGCTATTATTTTGGTGGAGACTAGAATCTCTCCCAAAACAACACCAATTTAACCGGCAAGTGCACCGGGTCGCATCAAGTAATAAAAACTCACGGGAGTGAGGTCGATCCCACAGGGATTGAAGGATTGAGCAATTTTAGTTTAGTGGTTGATTTAGTCAAGCGAATCAAGATTTGGTTGATTGATTGGCGCAGAATTTAAATTGCATTGAGAGTAAAGAGAACAAGAAATAAATTGCTGAATCTTAAAGAACAAGAAATTAAATGGCAGAAACTTAAAGAGCAAGAAATGTAAATTGCAAGAGTCTTAAATGACAAGAAATGTAAATGGCTTGAAATGTAAAGGGGATTTGGACTTGGATTTGCAGGAATTAAACAAAGAGAAGTTAAATTGCATCAAACAGAAGAGTAAATGGGAATTGGGGTTGATTCGGATTCAAAACAGAAAAGTAAATGAACAAATAAAGCAAGAAATAGAGAATTGAAATGGGAAAATTAGATCTCAGGACCCAGAGACTAGAAAACCAAGTCTAGATCTCAATGCCTTCCTAGATCCAACAAGAACAATAGCAAGGAAATTTTAAATTGCAAGGAAATTAAATGAGAAAGCAAGTAGCAGAAATGGAAATTCAATTTGCAGTGAAAATAAACAAGATCCAAGGTGAGATTGAAACAGAATTCCTTCAATTCTCCAACCCAAGATCCAAGACAATTGTAATTGAAATTAAAAGCAATAAAGCTAAGAGGCAGATAATGGAATTCTCCTTTCCCCAAACTAAGAAACTAAATATCACCCAGTAACTAAAACTCCTCTGAAAATTTCAAAGGAAAGCTCAAAAAGGGAACCCCCTGACTAACTTGAATTCTGGCCTATTTATACACTTTCTTCAATTGATCTTCAAGCCTTGAGTTGGGCCTTTGCTCTTGGTGGAATTGGGTTGAAAGAGGCCTTGGTTAATTGCTCTTGAAGTTTGGAGAGAAACCCAAGTGAACCATTTGAACCGGATTTGAATTTTTGCAAAGTTGGATTAAAAGTTTGAGTCAAAGTTAGGGGGTTAACTTTGAAGCTAACTTTTCATATCAGCAAACCACATTTCCTGATGCCAACGTTGGTGCCAAAGTTAGGGGGCTAACTTCAGCGCCAACGTTGGCCCTTCCTTATGCATAAATGGCGCCAACGTTAGCCTCCAAGTTAGGGGGCTAACGTTGGCGCAAACTTTGGCCACCCTTGGGATAAAATTCTCATGCCAACGTTAGCCTCCAAGTTAGGGGGCTAACGTTGGCGCAAACTTTGGCCACCCTGGAGTATAGTTCTCATGCCAACGTTAGCTTCCAAGTTAGGGGGCTAATGTTGGCGCAAACTTTGAGTGCCCAGGGAAGAAATTTCAACTTCTCACGTTAGCCTTCAAGTTAGGGGGCTAACTTTGAGGCTAACTTTTCACCCAAAAGTTTGTGCCAAAGTTTGAGGGCTAACTTCAACTCCAACTTTATGTTTCTTGGTTCAATTTCACTTGTTTCATTGCTCCCTCTTTGCTTCTAGCCATTCCTTCTTGCTTCAACCTTTTTCCAAGCTTTCTTCACCTATCATAAATCAACCAAACACATCAAAGCTATGCTCAAAATCATGAGATGTTCATTCTATCCTAATATGCACCAATTGTGGCATCAAACCTCATGAAATTGCATTAATTTATCTATGGTTGATTCAATCAAAGGAAACATGAAAATCTACCTAAATTGGCTTGCTTGTAGCTCAAGAAAGTGCATAATTCAAGTGAAAACAAAAGAAAAAGACTAGTAAAACTAGGCTAAGATGACTTTTCATCACAACACCAAACTTAAAGCTTGCTTGTCCCCAAGCAAGAAATGAATTATTAAGAAGAAAGAATGAAATGGAAGAGGGTGTTCATGCTAGCAGAAAGTTATTGGTAGTTCATGGGATTTTGTGTGGATATGCAATACTCACTTCTTATTGACTCTTAGGCCTAGAAAGTCTCCTTCAAGCTTCAAGTAACCTATTGCTATGACCTCTCATTATTCCTTTATCCTTGACTATTACTTTGTTCAAAGCTTTATTTGAGTGTCATGTGTAGCAAGTTCATTTTTCTTTTCTGTATACTTGACACATTATTCACCATGGACACTTGGCTCACCTTTCCTTTTAAACATTGATGCCCAACACCTCTTTGGGTTACTAAATGCCTTGTAGTTAGGTTGCTCTTGATAGTGGATTTTTAGCTGATGATCCCGGATTAGTTAATCCAAGTCATCGAGTGTTGAAGCACTCCAAAGGGCTTAGTAGTCCAAGCAGATCCTAATACACAGACACCACAGGCATATATTTTTAAGGTTCAAGCTATTGGTGTCCAGCTTTGTTTCTTTGTTTTCTTTGGTTCTGCCATCTTTTGGCTATCTCTTTTCTTTCTTTCTTTTTTTGTTTTTCTTTTGATCCAAGGATTTTCTTATTGAGATTCATAGACAGCAAGCCACTCTATACTTAGAATGAGACATTCTAGTTCACTTATTCACTAATAGTGAGTTTTTATACAATCTCACACATACCACCACTTACTTTTATCATACTTCTATCTAACAGAGAACTATCTCACTTCACATTCAAACATTTCTTTTATTGAATTAAAGATGCAGGGGACAGAACATGCTCTTAGTTAAGTGAAAGTAAACACACAAGCACAAACTTAAACTAGCTTACTTATTTTAAGATAAACACACATAATGCAAAGACTATTAAAACAACAACTTAAAGATGCAAGGACACTTCAAACAAACAGAATGCATGCTTTTTCTTTATAGTGATGAATAAGGAGCAAGTCCACCTTTTATTTGTCATGCTTTTTCTTTCTTCTTTCGTATACTTGGTTGTTGCTGTTCCCTGTGTCCCTGTTTGTTGTCTGTTGACCCCGCCAAAACCTAGCTTTGTTCATCGTCTCCTCTACTCTATCTTCAAGCATCATGGCTTTGTTTGCTTCTATTTCACTTTTCTTTTTGAAGAACTCTTCAAATGTTGGGAATGCTGGATCCATGTTGTGCAGATTCTCTTTTTGAAGCATGTGAAGGAATTTTGTCCTCATGCTGTACTTCCTTTTGTCTTGTCCTTTTCATTGAAGATTCTTTGACCGCCTAGTCATCACAACAATACAACATGCATTAGTCTTATCCAACCGTAGCAAGGATTGTTCTTTTTATAACAAAATATGTGAACCATCAATTCTTACAATATTTGAACCATGACACTCTCTTAGGAGGACACCAAACTTAACGTTTGGTCATGTACAAAGAAAATAAGTCTCTTCCTCCAATTGGTGCAATTCAAATGTCAAATGTTCATAAGAATTGTTTTTGTTACACTTTCTTTTTCTCTCTCTTTTTTTTTCATGAAGGATCAATTGTGTCTCTAAATTGGTGCATCAAAGTTTGATGGACACCAAACTTGTTTCTTGACAAAGGGTGCCTCACAATTGATGCCTTCATTACTGAAAAAGACTTCTTCTATTTATGAGATTTTGGAAAATAACAATTGTATGATTATTGATGCATGAATTCCTAACTTTCATGAAGTTATGTGAACACCAAACTTAGTGTTTGGCTATATGCTTTATCAAGGCATTTTAAGTATGTAAAACGGAATTATTTGTAACATTGCTTGAAAGCATACCAACTTTAGACAATGCATGCAGTTAATGGACCTGTTCATGAAAGGAAAAAGAGTTCATGCTCAAATGATCATAACTTATTGAATTTAAAATGACATGAATTTTAAATCATGGGTTGCCTCCCATGGAGCGCTCTTTTATTGTCATTAGCTTGACATTGAGGCTTTCTTTTATGGTGGTTGGTGCTTGTAGAGCCTCAATTTGTCTCCCCTGACTGTGATTCTCTTCTTTGTTTTCTGGTGTTCAATTTCAGCATGCTCCAGTGAGAGTATGTTGCTGACAATGTAGTAGTCCTCAGTTTGTTGATTTGACCCCAGATGTTGATATATCAGCTGCACTTTGTCACCTTTTGAAAGCCCCTCTGTTGGAATCCTCCTGTTCTTCCAACCCCTTTTTGTTTTGTTTCTGTGTTTCATCTTTCCTTTTGTTGATCTTTCTTTTCTGGCCATGGGCTTCTCTTGGGGACCTCTCTTCTCAGTGGCTAATATTCCAATATCTTCTTGGGCTTCTTCATTAATTGGCACAATCCTTGGCCTTGGGGTGTTGCTGGGACTTTCCTTGTCATTCTTTTCCTTCAGCTGTGATCCTCCCTTATCAATTTCCATATAGTCTTTCTTCTTTTCACTAAACTGTGCCTCTGGTAAGACCTTCAGAGTGACACTCTGATCATGCATCCTGAGAGTTAACTCCCCTTTCTCTATGTCTATGATGGCTCTAGCAGTGGCCAAGAATGGCCTTCCTAGTATAACAGAGTCACCATCATCCTCGTCTGACTCTAGAACCACAAAGTCAGCAGGATATATGAAACTATCCACCTTAACCAACAGATTTTCAACTATACCCCTAGGTTGCACCATTGACTTATCTACCAGCTCCAGAGACATTTGCACTGGTTTGACTTCCTCTATGTGCAGCTTTTTCACCAGGGAAGATGGTATTAAGTTAATACTTGCTCCGAGATCGCACATTGCTTTAGTGATGGTTAATTCCCCAATGGCACATGGCAACAGGAAGCTCCCTGGGTCCTCAAGCTTGGGAGGAAGCCCCTTTTGAATCAAGGCCCTGCATTCCTCAGTAATCACTATGGTTTCTTGCTCATCCCATCTTCTTTTCTTGTTGATAAGCTCCTTCAAAAACTTGGAATATAGAGGCATTTGTTCAAGAGCTTCAGCTAAAGGAATGTTAATTTCCAGCTTCTTGAAGGTCTCAAGGAATTTGTGGAAATGCTGGTCCTTAACTTCCTTGTTGAACCTCTGAGGATATGGCATTGGAGGAGTGATGCTCTTTCCTATTTGCTGTTGTCCCTGAGTCATTTCCCTTGACCTCTGTGGCTGATTGTCCTTCTCTTTGGTGCTTTTATTTGGCATCACAAATTGCTCCTTAGCTTCATCTGCCTTTGTTTGCTTCTCATCCTCTGTTGGTTCTTTGATGCTCTCCGTTTGCTTCTTTGTAGTGTCATTGTTGATCATCAATGTTCTCCCACTCCTTAATTGTATTGCCTTGCATTCCTCCTTGGGATTTGGGATTGTGTCACTAGGCAGTGAGCTTGAAGGTCTCTCAACAGAGATTTGCTTGGAGATTTGCCCGATCTGCCTCTCTAGGCTTTTTATTGATGCTTCTTGGTTTTTGGTTGCCATTTCCTGGTATTTCATCATTTTGTCCATCAATGTCTCCAGGTTTGTGAGTATTTGGGATTCAGGTGGTGCTTGTGATGGGTTGTGAGTTGCAGGTGGTGGATGGTGGGCATTTTGGTTAATGGGTTGGTTATTGGATTGGTATTGGTTGAGATTGGGGTAGTTGTTTTGAGGTTTTCTGTAGGTGTTTTGGTTGGTTTGATGCTGGTTGTAATTTTGGTTGTTTCTTGGGTTGTTTTGGTTTGAGTTCCTCTGCCATGGTTGTTGGTTTTGGTTGTGAGTGTCTCCCCATCTGAGGTTGGGGTGATTCTTCCATGAAGGGTTGTAAGTATCACCATAGAACTCATTTGGATTAGAATGCATGTACTGGACTTGTTCCTGCTGTTGCTCCTCTTGAGTTTCTTCATTTTGCCCCCATGTGGTTGATGGTTGGCTAGTGTTAACTGCTGCAACTTGGAGGCTATCAATCCTCTTGGTCATTTGCTCAAATTGTTGTTGAATTTGCTGCTGCATTAGTTTGTTTTGAGCCAGGATTGAATCTACTCCTTCTAGCACCATTACTCCTCTTCTTTGTGATGGTTGGTGGTTTCTTTGATAAGCAAAGAAATATTGGTTGTTGGCCACCATATCGATGAGTTCTTAGGCCTCCTCTGCAGTTTTCATGAGTTGCAAGGACCCTCCAGCTGAGTGATCCAAGGATTCCTGGGACTTCAGTGTTAAGCCTTCATAGAAGTTTTGCAGCTTCTCCCATTCATTAAACATGGTGGGGGGGTATTTTCTGACTAGAGCCTTGTACCTCTCCCATGCCTCATAGATGGGTTCAGTCTCCATTTGTGTGAATGTTTGTACCTCGGCCTTCAACCTTATAACCCTCTATGGTGGGTAAAACTTGGCGAGGAACTTGGTTACCAAATCATCCCAGTTGTTGATGCTGTCTCTTGGAAATGATTCCAACCACTGAGTGGCCTTGTCCCTGAGAGAGAATGGGAATAGCATCAATTTGTAACTGTTAGGAGGTACTCCATTAGTTTTGACAGTGTTGCATATCCTCAAGAAGGTGGATAAGTGTTGATGTGGGTCTTCAAGTGATCCTCCACTAAAAGAGCAATTATTCTGAACCAAAGTGATGAGTTGTGGCTTAAGTTCAAAATTGGTTGCATTGACATTTGGAGCCAAGATGCTGCTTCCACAATGTCTAGGATTGACAAAGGTATAGGAAGCCAAAACTCTCCTCTGAGGTGGGTTGCCATTGTTGTTGTCTGCTCCACCTGGTGGATTTGTTGAATGTTCCTCCATATCTTGAAATTCTTCTTCGGATTCCTCTTCTCCAACAATATTCTTCCCTCTTTCAGCTCTTCTTAACCTCCTGAGAGTTCTTTCGTCAGTTTCATGAAAAGTGGGTGTGTTTCTTCTTGTACCTGACATACAAGCATAACAAAATAAATTCACAAACCAGTGATGTTTCAATTTACTGCTAAAATAAAGTTTTAATTAGTTTAAGCAAAAAATCAAACAGTTAGTGGGTTAATCAAAATTAAAGAAGAAGTGCTTGATCTAAACTTCCACCTCACTTAATCATTGTCAATCTAATCAATCCCCGGCAACGGCGCCAAAAACTTGATGTGCTATTATTTTGGAGGAGACTAGAATCTCTCCCAAAACAACACCAATTTAACCGGCAAGTGCACCGGGTCGCATCAAGTAATAAAAACTCACGGGAGTGAGGTCGATCCCACAGGGATTGAAGGATTGAGCAATTTTAGTTTAGTGGTTGATTTAGTCAAGCGAATCAAGATTTGGTTGATTGATTGGCGCAGAATTTAAATTGCATTGAGAGTAAAGAGAACAAGAAATAAATTGCTGAATCTTAAAGAACAAGAAATTAAATGGCAGAAACTTAAAGAGCAAGAAATGTAAATTGCAAGAGTCTTAAATGACAAGAAATGTAAATGGCTTGAAATGTAAAGGGGATTTGGACTTGGATTTGCAGGAATTAAACAAAAAGAAGTTAAATTGCATCAAACAGAAGAGTAAATGGGAATCGGGGTTGATTCGGATTCAAAACAGAAAAGTAAATGAACAAATAAAGCAAGAAACAGAGAATTGAAATGGGAAAATTAGATCTCAGGACCCAGAGACTAGAAAACCAAGTCTAGATCTCAATGCCTTCCTAGATCCAACAAGAACAATAGCAAGGAAATTTTAAATTGCAAGGAAATTAAATGAGAAAGCAAGTAGCAGAAATGGAAATTCAATTTGCAGTGAAAATAAACAAGATCCAAGGTGAGATTGAAACAGAATTCCTTCAATTCTCCAACCCAAGATCCAAGACAATTGTAATTGAAATTGAAAGCAATAAAGCTAAGAGGCAGAGAATGGAATTCTCCTTTCCCCAAACTAAGAAACTAAATATCACCCAGTAACTAAAACTCCTCTGAAAATTTCAAAGGAAAGCTCAAAAAGGGAACCCCCTGACTAACTTGAATTCTGGCCTATTTATACACTTTCTTCAATTGATCTTCAAGCCTTGAGTTGGGCCTTTGCTCTTGGTGGAATTGGGTTGAAAGAGGCCTTGGTTAATTGCTCTTGAAGTTTGGAGAGAAACCCAAGTGAACCATTTGAACCGGATTTGAATTTTTGCAAAGTTGGATTAAAAATTTGAGTCAAAGTTAGGGGGTTAACTTTGAAGCTAACTTTTCATATCAGCAAACCACATTTCCTGATGCCAACGTTGGTGCCAAAGTTAGGGGGCTAACTTCAGCGCCAACGTTGGCCCTTCCTTATGCATAAATGGCGCCAACGTTAGCCTCCAAGTTAGGGGGCTAACGTTGGCGCAAACTTTGGCCACCCCTGGGATAAAATTCTCATGCCAACGTTAGCCTCCAAGTTAGGGGGCTAACGTTGGCGCAAACTTTGGCCACCCTGGAGTATAGTTCTCATGCCAACGTTAGCCTCCAAGTTAGGGGGCTAACGTTGGCGCAAACTTTGAGTGCCCAGGGAAGAAATTTCAACTTCTCACGTTAGCCTTCAAGTTAGGGGGCTAACTTTGAGGCTAACTTTTCACCCAAAAGTTTGTGCCAAAGTTTGAGGGCTAACTTCAACTCCAACTTTATGTTTCTTGGTTCAATTTCACTTGTTTCATTGCTCCCTCTTTGCTTCTAGCCATTCCTTCTTGCTTCAACCTTTTTCCAAGCTTTCTTCACCTATCATAAATCAACCAAACACATCAAAGCTATGCTCAAAATCATGAGATGTTCATTCTATCCTAATATGCACCAATTGTGGCATCAAACCTCATGAAATTGCATTAATTTATCTATGGTTGATTCAATCAAAGGAAACATGAAAATCTACCTAAATTGGCTTGCTTGTAGCTCAAGAAAGTGCATAATTCAAGTGAAAACAAAAGAAAAAGACTAGTAAAACTAGGCTAAGATGACTTGTCATCAAGCATGCAAAGAGGACTCTGAGCTCTTACACTACCCCCACTCCTAACTTTTATAGGCGCAATATTTCAGTACCTGCCATTGGTGCCAATAATTTTGAGCTGAAGCCACAGCTGATCACTCTGGTGTAGCAGAATTGTCAGTTTCATGGACTCTCGTAAGAAGATCCAAACTTATCCATCTCTAACTTCGTATAGATCTATGACACTGTGAAGATGAATGGAGTGAATCTTGAGGTCCACAAGCTCATGATTTTCCCGTTTGTTGTGAGGGAAAGAGCAAAAGAGTGGCTTGATTCTCAGTCCAAGGAGAGCCTGGACACATGGGACAAGGTGGTCACTAGATTTCTGACCAAATTTTTTCCATTTCAGAAGCTGACTAAGCTTAGAGTGGATGTCTAGACCTTCAGATAGAAAGAGGGAGAGTCCCTCTATAAAGCTTAGAGGAGATTCAAGCTGATGATCAGGAAGTGTTCTCCTGAAATATTTTCAGAATGGACCAGGTTGTAGATCTTTTATGATGGCCTCTTTGAGATAGCCAAGATGTCATTGGACAACTTTGCAGGTGATTCCTTGCATATGAAGATGACGTCGGAAGAGGCCAATGAGCTTATTGAGATGGTTGCTAACAACCAATATCTATACACTTCTGAGAGAAATCCTGTGAACACTAGGACTGCTCAGAAGAAAGAAGTCATGGAGGTTGACACACTGGATGCCATTTTGGCTCAAAACAAGCTCATGTCCCAGCCAATTAGTTGATCTCTCAGCACTTGACCGAGATGCAAGTTTTAGCTGTCAATACTCAAGATGCATCCTATGACATGACTGGAAGCTACACCCAAGGGGATGCTTGTGGCTATGCTCAATCCACCACTGAGTAAGTTAATTACATGGAAAACTCCTCTAGAAATCTCAATAATGATTCCTATGCCAATACTTTCAATCAGGGATGGAGGAATCACCCTTATTTTGGGTAGAGAGAGCAGCCACAAAAGTCTCAATAGAGCTTCAACAACAATCAGGGTGGAACAAATCATAACCGGTTTAACATCCGGCAGTTCTAGCCCTTTCAGCAGTAGCAAGAGACCTCTCAATTACAGAGCATCTCCGACTTAGTCACAATGGTCTCTGAACTTTCCAAGACCACGCATAGCTTTATACAAGAGACAAGAACTTCAATTTGGAACTTGGAGGGCCAGTTGAGCAAGAAGATACCTGAGAGACCTCCTAACACTCTTCCCAGTAACACAGAGATAAATCCAAGAAAAGAGTGTAAGGCCCTCACCATAGACAAGGAGCCGAGCCTAAGGAGGTGCATGCTGCTGAGGATTTGAAGAAAGAAAAAGGCTCAAGAAAAAGCTGGAAAAGCACTAGTACATGCCCCAGTAGTGGCGAAAGAGCCTGAAGTACTACACCCTCAAAAGCTTTAAGAGGACCACGGATGAGCAGTTGACTCAATTCTTGGAAATCTTTAAAAAGTTACACATCAATATTTCTTTTGCTGAGGTGTTGGAGAAGATGCCTCCCTATATGGCCTGTATGAAAAGCTTACTCTCTAAAAGGAAGGCCTTGAAGGGAGATGAAACTGTGATCTTGACCAAGGAGTGTAATGCACTAGTTTAGAGGAGGCTACTTGGTGCACGAAATTGTGATCATCAATGGCGCCATCAACATGGTACGCTCAATTGCAATCTCAACTCTTTATCACAACTTCGCACAACTAACCAGCAAGTGCACTGGGTCGTCCAAGTAATAAACCTTACGCGAGTAAGGGTCGATCCCATGGAGATTGTTGGTATAAAGCAAGCTATGGTCACTGGTGGACGAAATTGTGATCAACAATATTGGCTCTTTGGTATGTACACAAAAACTATTGTGAGAGGAATCATTATTATGGCACTGGTTGAATTCACAACTCCGTTCAACTAACCAGCAAGTGTACTGGGTCGTCCAAGTAATAAACCTTACGTAAGTAAGGGTCGATCCCACAGAGATTGTTGGTATGAAGCAAGCTATGGTCACCTTGTAAATCTCAGTCAGGCAGATTAAATTTGTTTATGGTTTCGAAAATAGAAATAATAAAATAGAAATAATAAAAGGGATAGAATACTTATGCAGATTCATTGGTGGTAATTTCAGATAAGCGAATGGGGATGCTGTATGGCTCAAGAACGCCTGCTCTCCTACTGCTTCAACTCAATCTTTCTTACTCCTTTCCATGGCAAGTTGTGTATAGGGGTTCACCGTTCGACGATGGCTACTTTCTATCCTCACGGGAAAATGGTCCTCTGCGGCTGTCACTCGCATGGCTAATCGTCTGGAGGCATCACCTGGCCGAAGGCTACATCCCATCCTCGCAGTGAAAACTACGCTCACGCGCTCTGTCACAGCACGGCTAATCACTGGTTGGTTCCTGCGCCTACTGGAATAGAATCCCTTGATTCTTTTGCGCTTGTCATCACGCCCAGCACTTGCAAGTCTGAAGCACGTCACAGTCATTCATTCCCAGGATCCTACTCGGAATACCACAGACAAGGTGAGACTTTCCGGATCCTCATAAATGCCGCCATCTATCTAGCTTATACCACGAAGATTCTGTTGGGGAATCTAAGAGATACACATTCAAGCTCGGTTGCATGTAGAACGGAAGTGGTTGTCAATCACGCGCGTTCATAAGTGAGAACGATAATGAGGGTTATCTAATCATCACATTCATCATGTTCTTGGGTGCGAATGAATATCTTGGAATAAGAATAAGAGAGAATTGAATAAAAGAAAATAGAATTGCATTAATACTTGAGGTACAGCAGAGCTCCACACCCTTAATCTATGGTGTGCAGAAACTCCACCGTTGAAAATACATAAGTAAAAGGTTCAGGCATGGCCGAATGGCCAGCCCCCCTGTGGTCACAAGACCGAATGATCAAAAGACTCCAAATACATTAGTTAAATGTTCTATTTATAATAAACTAGCTCCTAGGGTTTATATGAGTAAGTAATTGATGCATAAATCCACTTCCGGGGCCCACTTGGTGTATGCTTGGGCTGAGCTTGATCAATCCACGAGCTGAGGCTTCTCTTGGAGTTGAACTCCGAGTTATGACGTGTTTTGGGCGTTCAACTCCGGGATCATGACGTTTTTCTGGCGTTTAACTCCAGACAGCAGCATGAACTTGGCGTTCAACGCCATGTTACGTCGTCAATTTCCGAATAAAGTATGGATTATTATATATTGCTGGAAAGCCCTGGATGTCTACTTTCCAACGCCGTTGAGAGCGCGCCAATTAGAGTTCTGTAGCTGCAGGAAATCCATTTCGAGTGCAGGGAGGTCAGATTCCAACAGCATCAGCAGTCCTTTTGTCAGCCTTTTTCAGAGTTTTGCTCAAGTCCCTCAATTTCAGCCAGAAATTACCTGAAATCACAGAAAAACACACAAACTCATAGTAAAGTCCAGAAATGTGAATTTAACATAAAAACTAATGAAAACATCCCTAAAAGTAGCTTGAACTTACTAAAAACTACCTAAAAACAATGCCAAAAAGCGTATAAATTATCCGCTCATCACAAAACCAAACTTAAATTGTTGCTTGTCCCCAAGCAACTGAAAATCAAACAGGATAAAAAGAAGAGAATATACTATAAATTCAGAAATATCAATGAATATTAATTATAATTAAATGAGCGGGACTTGTAGCTTTTTTGCTTCTGAACAGTTTTGGCATCTCACTTTTTCCTTTGAAGTTTAGAATGATTGGCTTCTCTAGGAACTTAGAATTTCGGATAGTGTTATTGACTTTCCTAGTTAAGCATGTTGATTCTTGAACACAGCTACTAATGAGTCTTGGCCGTGGCCCTAAGCACTTTGTTTTCCAGTATTACCACCGGATACATAAATGCCACAGACACATAACTGGGTGAACCTTTTCAGATTGTGACTTAGCTTTGCTAAAGTCCCCAGTTAGTGGTGTCCAGAGCTCTTAAGCACACTCTTTTGCCTTGGATCACGACTTTAACCACTTAGTCTCAAGCTTTTTACTTGGACCTTCATGACACAAGCACATGGTTAGGGACAGCTTGATTTAGCCGCTTAGGCCTGGATTTTATTTCCTTGGGCCCTCCTATCCATTGATGCTCAAAGCCTTGGATCCTTTTTACCCTTGCCTTTTGGTTTTAAGGGCTATTGGCTTTTTCTACTGCTCCTTCTTTTTCTATATACTCTTTTTTTTTTCGAATGCTTCTTTTTTTTTTCACTGCTTTTTCTTGCTTCAAGAATCAATTTCATGATTTTTCAGATCCTCAATAACATTTCTCTTTGTTCATCATTCTTTCAAGAGCCAACAATTTTAACATTCATAAACAACAAGATCAAAAGACATATGCACTGTTCAAGCATTCATTCAGAAAACAAAAAGTATTGTCACCACATCAATATAATTAAACTAAATTCAAGAGTGATTTTCGAAATTTATGTACTTCTTGTTCTTTTGAATTAAAACATTTTTCTTTTAAGAGAGGTGAAGGAGTAATGGATTTTATTCATAGCTTTAAGGCATGGTTACATACTAATGATCATGAAATAAAGACACAAAGCATAGATAAACATAGTACTAAAAACCGAAAACAGAAAGAAATAAGAACAAGGAATGAATCCACCTCTAATGGCGTCTTCTTCTTGAAGGACCAATGATGTTCTTTAGCTCTTCTATGTCCCTTCCTTGCCTTTGTTGCTCCTCCCTCATTGCTCTTTGATCTTCCCTTATTTCTTGGAGAATGATGGAGTGCTCATGATGTTCCACCCTTAATTGTTCCACATTGTGACTCAAACCTTCTAAAGAAGTGTTGAGTTGCTCCCAATAGTTGTTTGGAGGAAAGTGCATTCCTTGAGGCATCTCAGGAATTTGTTGATGATGAGCTTCCTCATGCACTTCTTGAGGGCCGTGAGGAGCTTCTCTTGCTTGCTCCATCCTTTTCTTGGTGATGGGCTTGTCTTCTTCAATAGAGACATCTCCTTCTATGATAACTCCAGCTGAGTAACATAGATGGCAAATAAGGTGAGGGGCTAGCCGTGCCATGGGTGAGGGCTTGTCGGCTATTTTGTAGAGTTCATTGGAGATGACCTCATGAACTTCTACTTCCTCTCCAATCATGATGCTATGGATCATGATGGCCCGATCCACAGTAACTTCGGATCGGTTACTAGTAGGAATGATAGAGCGTTGAATGAACTCCAACCATCCTCTAGCTATAGGCTTGAGATCCAGTCTTCTTAGTTGAACTGGCTTGCCTTTGGAATCTATTCTCCACTGAGCTCCTTCCACACAAATGTCCATAAGGACTTGGTCCAACCTTTGATCAAAATTGACCCTTCTAGTGTAGGGGCATTCATCACCTTGCATCATAGGCAAGTGGAATGCCAACCTTACATTTTCTGGACTGAAATCCAAGTATTTCCCCCTAACCATTGTGAGATAATTTTTTGGGCTTGGGTTCATACCTTGGTCATGGTTCCTAGTGATCCATGCATTGGCATAGAACTCTTGAACCATTAAGATTCTAACTTGTTGCATGGGGTTGGTTAAGAATTCCCAACCTCTTCCTTGAACTTCATGTCGGATCTCCGGATACTCATTCTTCTTGAGCTTGAAAGGGACCTCAGGGATCACCTTCTTCTTTGCCACAACATCATAGAAGTGGTCTTGATGGCTCTTGGAGATGAATCTTTCCATCTCCCATGACTCGGAGGTGGAAGCTTTTGTCTTCCCTTTCCCTTTTCTAGAGGATACTCCGGCCTTAGGTGCCATTGGTAATGGAAAAACAAAAAAGCTTATGCTTTTTACCACACCAAACTTAAAATGTTGCTCGCCCTCGAGCAAGAAAGGAAAGAAGAGTAGAAGAAGAAGAAGAAAATATGGTAGAGAGGGAGAGAGGTAGGTTCGGCTATGTGGGAGAAGAATGGGTTGTGTTGTGTGAAAATGAAGTAGAAAGGAAGGGTATTTATAGGGAGAGGGGAGGGTGGGTGTTTGGCCAATTTGGGTGGGAATGGGTGGGAAATTGAATTTGAATTTTATGAGGGTAGGTGGGGTTTTTGGGGAAGAGTGGGGTGATGTGAATGGTGAATGGGAGAATTGGAAAGAGGAATTGAGGTGATTGGTGATGGGTGTTGGGAAGTGTGATATGGGGAGTAGGGAGAATGAGATTTAGGATTAGGAGAGTGTGATTAGGATTAAAAGGTAAGGTGGGAATATGTTAGGTGGGGATCCACAGATCCTGAGGTGATCCTGTGGGGTCCACAGATCTTGAGGTGAAAACAAATACCATTCCTTCACCATATAGGCATGTAAAATGCCTTCATGCATCATTCTGGCGTTCAAACGCCCATTGGTGCATGTTCGGGCGTTCAACGCCCATGTAATGCATGTTTCTGGCGTTGAACGCCAGTTTCATGCTTGTTACTGGCGTTCAGCGCCAGCTTGTCTCCTCTAGGCACATTCCTGGCGTTCAGCGCCAGGATGTTGCTTGTTTCTGGCGTTTAGCGCCAGAATGGTGCTCTGTTCTGGCGTTGAACGCCAGCCAGATGCATCTTACTGGCGTTGAACGCCAGCCTGTGCGTCCTCCAGGGTGAAAAATTTTTTTCTTCTGTTTTTGACTCTGTTTTTAATTTATTTGATTTTTTTCGTGACTCTTCATGATCATGTACCTAATAAAACACAAAATAACAATAAAATAGTATAAAATAGAAATTAGATAAAATTGGGTTGCCTCCCAACAAGCGCTTCTTTAATGTCAATAATTTGACAGTGGCTCTCATGGAGCCACAAGGTGATCAGGTCAATGTTGTATAGTTGTCGACACCAAACTTAGAGTTTGGATATGGGATCTTAACACCAAACTTAGAGTTTGGTTGTGGCCTCACAACACCAAACTTAGAGTTTGACTGTGTGGGTTTTTCTTGACTCTGAACTGAGAGAAGCTCTGCATGCTTACTCTCTTCTGTCACAGAGGGATGGCCATGTGCCTTAAACACAAGGTATTCCCCATTTAATTGAAGGACTAATTCCCCTCTGTTGATATCTATCACAGCTCCTGCTGTGGCTAGGAATGGTCTTCCAAGGATGATGCAGTCATCCTCTTCCTTCCTAGTGTCTAAGATTATGAAATCAGCAGGGATGTAAAGGCCTTCAACCTTTACTAGCACGTCCTCTACTATTCCATAAGCTTGTCTCAATGACTTGTCTGCCAGTTGTAATGAGAACAAGGCAGGTTGTACCTCAATGATCCCCAGCTTCTCCATTACAGAGAGTGGCATTAGATTTATCCCTGACCCCAAATCACACAGAGCTTTTTCAAAGATCATGGTGCCTATGGTACAAGGTATTAAGAACTTGCCAGGATCTTGTTTTTTTTGAGGTAGAATTTTCTGAATCCAAGTATCCAGTTCATTAATGAGCAAGGGAGGTTCACTTTCCCAAGTCTCATTACCAAACAACTTGGTATTCAGCTTCATGATAGCTCCTAAATATTGAGCAACTTGCTTTCCAGTTACATCTTCATCCTCTTCAGAGGAAGAATAGTCTTCAGAGCTCATGAATGGCAGAAGGAGGTTTAATGGAATCTCTATGGTCTCTATATGAGCCTCAGATTCCTTTGGATCCTTAATAGGAAACTCCTTCTTGCTTGAGGGACGTCCCAGGAGGTCTTCCTCACTAGGATTTTCGTCTTCCTCCTCCCTTGTGCATTCGGCCATATTGACTATGTCAATGGCTTTGCACTCTCCTTTTGGATTCTCTTCTGTATTGCTTGGGAGAATACTGGGAGGAGTTTCAATGACTTGCTTACTCAGCTGGCCCACTTGTGCCTCCAGATTTCTAATGGAGGATCTTGTTTCATTCATGAAACTAAAAGTGGCCTTTGACAGATCAGAGACTACATTGGCTAAATTAGAAGTGTTTTGTTCAGAATTCTCTGTCTGTTGTTGAGAAGATGATGGATATGGCTTGCTATTGTTTAGCCTGTTGCGTCCACCATTGTTAAAACCTTGTTGAGGTTTTTGTTGATCCTTCCATGAGAAATTTGGATGATTTCTCCATGATGAATTATAGGTGTTTCCATAAGGTTCACCCATGTAATTAACCTCTGCCATGGCAGGGTTCTCAGGATCATAAGCTTCTTCAGAAGCTGCCTCTCTAGTACTGTTGGATGCATGTTGCAATCCATTCAGATTTTGAGAGATCATGTTGACCTGTTGAGTCAACACTTTGTTCTGAGCCAATATGGCATTCAGAGTATCAATTTTAAGAACTCCTTTCTTCTGAGATATCCCATTGTTCACGGAATTCCTCTCAGAAGTGTACATGAACTGGTTATTTGCAACCATGTCAATGAGCTCTTGAGCCTCTTCAGGCGTTTTCTTCAGGTGAATAGATCCACCTGCAGAATGGTCCAATGACATTTTCAAAAATTCAGAGAGACCATAATAGAATATATCTAATATGGTCCATTCTGAAAATATGTCAGATGGACATCTTTTGGTCAGCTGCTTGTATCTTTCCCAAGCTTCATAGAGGGATTCACCATCTTTTTGTTTGATGGTTTGAACATCCACTCTCAGCTTGCTCAGCTTTTGAGGGGGAAAGAATTTATCCAAAAAGGCAGTGACCAGCTTATCCCAGGAGTCCAGGCTATCCTTGGGTTGTGAATCCAACCATACTCTAGCTCTGTCTCTTACAGCAAAAGGGAAAAGCATGAGTCTGTAGACTTCAGGATCAACTCCATTCGTCTTTACAGTCTCACAGATCTACAAGAACTCAGTTAAGAACTGATAGGGATCTTCAGATGGAAGTCCATAAAACTTGCAGTTTTGTTGCATTAATGCAACTAGCTGAGGTTTCAGCTCAAAGTTGTTGGCTCCAATGGCAGGAATGGAGATGCTTCTTCCATCAAACTTGGACGTTGGCTTTGTGAAGTCACCAAGCATTCTCCTTGCATTATTATTATTTTCGGCTGCCATCTCCTTCTCTTGTTCTAATGTTTCTGAAAGGTTACCTTTAGAATAATTTAATTTAGCTTCTCTTAATTTTCTCTTAAGAGTCCTTTCAGGTTCTGGATCAATTTCAACAAGAGTGCCTTTATCCTTGTTCCTGCTCATATGAAAGAGAAGAAGACAAGAAAAGAAGAGGAATCCTCTATGTCACAGTATAGAGATTCCTTTATGTTAGTAGAAGAAGAAAGGGGTAGAAGAATGAAGAAGGGGATTCGGATTTTTTTAGATGAAGAGAGGTGAAGAGAAGTGTTAGTAATTAAATAATTAAATAGAAGAAGAAAAGAGGAGTGAAATTTCGAAAAAAAAAAAATTTAAAAAGAGGTTAGTAATTTTCGAAAATTAGAAGTAAAATGTAATTAAAATTTAAAACATGAAACAATTAATTAATTAAAAAGAACTTTTGAAAAAGGGTGAGATATTTTCGAAAATAGAAGAGGGAGAATTAGTTAGGTGGTTTTGAAAAAGATAAGAAACAAACAAAAAGTTAGTTAGTTGATTGAAAAAGATTTGAAATCAAAATTGAAAAAGATAAGAAGATAGCAAGTTAGATAAGATATTTTGAAATCAAATTTTGAAAAAGATAAAATTTTTGAAAAAGATCAAATAAAAGATAAAAAGATTTAATTCAAAAATTTTCAAATTATTTACTTCACTAACAAGAAACTACAAGATAAGATTCTAGAACTTAAAGATTGAACCTTTCTTAACAAGAAAGTAACAAACTTCAAATTTTTGAACCAATCACATTAATTATTAGTGAATTTTCGAAAATATGATGTAAAGATAAGGAAAAGATTTTGAAAATAATTTGAAAAAGATTTTTGAAATTTTCGAAAAATAAAAAAATGAAAAAGATATGATTTTTGAAAAAGATTTTAAAAAGATAAAATTTTTAAAATTGAAATTTTGACTTGACTTGTAAGAAACAACTAATTTTGAAAAATTTTGACCAAGTCAATCCCAAAATTTCGAAATTTTGGAGGGAAATAAGGAAAAGATATTTTTTTGATTTTTGAATTTTTAATTATGAAAGAGAAAAACAACAAAAATACTTTATGCATGAAATTTTTGGATCAAAACAATGAATGCATGCAGGAATGCTATGAATGTCAAGATGAACACCAAGAACACTTTTTGAAAAATTTTTGATGCAAAGAAAACATGCAAGACACCAAACTTAGAAATCTTTAATGCATGGAAAATATGAATGCAAAGATGCACATGAAAAACAAGAAAAGACACAAAACAAGAAATCATCAAGATCAAACAAGAGGACTTATCAAGAACAACTTGAAGATCATGAAGAACACTATGAATGCATGGGATTTTTGAAAAATGCAAGAAAAATTTTTAAAGCATGCAATTGACACCAAACTTAAAAATTGACTCAAGACTCAAACAAGAACACAAAATATTTTTGGATTTTATGATTTTCTAATTTTTTTTTGGATTTTTATTAATTTTTTTCGAAAAACATGGTTGGAAAAACGAAAAAAGAAAAGAAAAATTTTGAAAAAGATTTTTGAAAAGAAAATTACCTAATCTGAGCAACAAGATGAACCGTCAGTTGTCCATACTCGAACAATCCCCGGCAACGGCGCCAAAAACTTGGTGGACGAAATTGTGATCAACAATATTGGCTCTTTGGTATGTACACAAAAACTATTGTGAGAGGAATCATTATTATGGCACTGGTTGAATTCACAACTCCGTTCAACTAACCAGCAAGTGTACTGGGTCGTCCAAGTAATAAACCTTACGTGAGTAAGGGTCGATCCCACAGAGATTGTTGGTATGAAGCAAGCTATGGTCACCTTGTAAATCTCAGTCAGGCAGATTAAATTTGTTTATGGTTTCGAAAATAGAAATAATAAAATAGAAATAATAAAAGGGATAGAATACTTATGCAGATTCATTGGTGGTAATTTCAGATAAGCGAATGGGGATGCTGTATGGCTCAAGAACGCCTGCTCTCCTACTGCTTCAACTCAATCTTTCTTACTCCTTTCCATGGCAAGCTGTGTATAGGGGTTCACCGTTCGACGATGGCTACTTTCTATCCTCACGGGAAAATGGTCCTCTGCGGCTGTCACTCGCATGGCTAATCGTCTGGAGGCATCACCTGGCCAAAGGCTACATCCCATCCTCGCAGTGAAAACTACGCTCACGCGCTCTGTCACAGCACGGCTAATCACTGGTTGGTTCCTGCGCCTACTGGAATAGAATCCCTTGATTCTTTTGCGCTTGTCATCACGCCCAGCACTTGCAAGTCTGAAGCACGTCACAGTCATTCATTCCCAGGATCCTACTCGGAATACCACAGACAAGGTGAGACTTTCCGGATCCTCATAAATGCCGCCATCTATCTAGCTTATACCACGAAGATTCTGTTAGGGAATCTAAGAGATACACATTCAAGCTCGGTTGCATGTAGAACGAAAGTGGTTGTCAATCACGCGCGTTCATAAGTGAGAATGATAATGAGGGTTATCTAATCATCACATTCATCATGTTCTTGGGTGCGAATGAATATCTTGGAATAAGAATAAGAGAGAATTGAATAAAAGAAAATAGAATTGCATTAATACTTGAGGTACAGCAGAGCTCCACACCCTTAATCTATGGTGTGCAGAAACTCCACCGTTGAAAATACATAAGTAAAAGGTTCAGGCATGGCCGAATGGCCAGCCCCCCTGTGGTCACAAGACCGAATGATCAAAAGACTCCAAATACATTAGTTAAATGTTCTATTTATAATAAACCAGCTCCTAGGGTTTATATGAGTAAGTAATTGATGCATAAATCCACTTCCGGGGCCCACTTGGTGTATGCTTGGGCTGAGCTTGATCAATCCACGAGCTGAGGCTTCTCTTGGAGTTGAACTCCGAGTTATGACGTGTTTTGGGCGTTCAACTCCGGATCATGACGTTTTTCTGGCGTTTAACTCTAGACAACAGCATGAACTTGGCGTTCAACGCCAAGTTACGTCGTCAATTTCCGAATAAAGTATGGACTATTATATATTGCTGGAAAGCCCTGGATGTCGACTTTTCAACGCCGTTGAGAGCGCGCCAATTGGAGTTTTGTAGCTCCAGAAAATCCATTTCGAGTGCAGGGAGGTCAGATTCCAACAGCATCAGCAGTCCTTTTGTCAGCCTTTTTCAGAGTTTTGCTCAAGTTCCTCAATTTCAGCCAGAAATTACCTGAAATCACAGAAAAACACACAAACTCATAGTAAAGTCCAGAAATGTGAATTTAACATAAAAACTAATGAAAACATCCCTAAAAGTAGCTTGAACTTACTAAAAACTACCTAAAAACAATGCCAAAAAGCGTATAAATTATCCGCTCATCAGTCACCTTGTAAATCTTAGTCAGGCAGATTCAAATGGTCATGAATGATTTATGAATAAAACATAAAATAAAGATAGAGATACTTATGGTGAGAATTTCAGATAAGCGAATGGAGATGCTTTGTCCCTTCCGTCTCTCTGCTTTCCTACTGTCTTCATCCAATCCTTCTTACTCCTTTCCATGGCAACCTGTATGTTGGGCATCACCGTTGTCAGTGGCTACAGTCCCGTCTTCTCAGTGAAAATGTTCAACGCACCCTGTCACGGCACGGCTAATCTTCTTTCGGTTCTCAATGAGGTTGGAATAGAATCCATTGATTCTTTTACGTCTATCACTAACGCCCAGCCTTCAGGAGTTTGAAGCTCGTCACAGTCATTCAATCATTGAATCCTACTCAGAATACCACAGACAAGGTTTAGACCTTCCGGATTCTCTTGAATGCCGCCATCAATTCTAGCTTATACCACGAAGATTCCGATTAAGGGATCCAAGAGATATCCACTCAATCTAAGGTAGAACGGAGGTGGTTGTCAGGCACATGTTCATAGGTGAGAATGATGATGAGTGTCACGGATCATCACATTCATCAAGTTGAGGAACAAGTGATATCTTAGAACAAGAACAAGCTGAATTGAATAGAAGAACAATAGTAATTGCATTAATACTCGAGGTACAGCAGAGCTTCACACCTTAATCTATGGTGTGTAGAAACTCCACCGTTGAAAATACATAAGAACAAGGTCTAGGCATGGCCGTGAGGCCAGCCCCCAGAACGTGATCAAAAGATTCAAAGATCTAAAGATGATCTAAGATCCAAAGATCCAAAGATTTTAAAATACAATAGCAAAAGGTCCTATTTGTAGAGAACTAGTAGCCTAGGGTTTACAGAAATGAGTAAATGACATAAAAATCCACTTCTGGGCCCAGTATGGACTATTATATATTGCTGGAAAGCCCAGGATGTCTACTTTCCAACGCAATTGAGAGCGCGCCAATTGGGCTTCTGTAGCTTCAGAAAATCTACTTCGAGTGCAGGGAGGTCAGAATCCAACAGCATCTACAGTCCTTTTCAGCCTCTGAATCAGAATTTTGCTCAGGTCCCTCAATTTCAACCAGAAAATACCTGAAATCACAAAAAAACACACAAACTCATAGTAAAGTCCAGAAAAGTGAATTTTAACTAAAAACTAATAAAAATATAATAAAAACTAACTAAAACAAACTAAAAATATACTAAAAAGAATGCCAAAAAGCGTATAAATTATCCGCTCATCACAACACCAAACTTAAATTGTTGCTTGTCCCCAAGCAACTGAAAATCAAATAAGATAAAAAGAAGAGAATACGCAATGAATTCCAAAAACATCTATGGAGATCAGTATTAATTAGATGAGCGGGGCTTTTAGGTTTTAGCTTTTTGAATTTGAATGGTGAGGTAGGTGGGGTTTTATGAAGGATGGATGTGAGTGGTGAAGAGAAAGATGGGATTTGATAGGTGAGGGGTTTTTGGGGAAGATTGGTTGAGGTGATTGGTGAATGGGTGAAGAAGAAGAGAGAGGGTGGTGGGGTAGGTGGGGATCCTGTGGGGTCCACAGATCCTGAGGTGTCAAGGAAAATTCATCCCTGCACCAAATGGCGAGCAAAAATGCTCTTTATGCCAATTCTGGCGTTAAACGCCGGGCTGGTGCCCATTTCTGGTTTTAACGCCAGCTTCTTGCCCTTTCCTGGCGTTTAACGCCAGTCTGGTGCCCTTTTCTGGCGTTAAACGTCCAGAATGGTGCCAGACTGGGCGTTAAATGCCCATTTGCTGCCCTTACTGGTGTTTAAACGCCAGCAAGATCTTCCTCCAGGGTGTGCTATTTTTCTTTCTGTTTTTCATTCTGTTTTTGCTTTTTCAACTTATTTTGTGACTTCTTATGATCATCAACCTACAGAAAACATAAAATAACAAAGGAAAATAGATAATTATAACATTGGGTTGCCTCCCAACAAGCGCTTCTTTTAATGTCAGTAGCTTGACATTAGGCTCTCATGGAGCCTCACAGATACTCAGAGCAATGTTGGGACCTCCCAACACCAAACTTAGAGTTTGAATGTGGGGGTTCAACACCAAACTTAGAAATTGGTTGTGGCCTCCCAACACCAAACTTAGAGTTTGACTGTGGGGGCTCTGTTTGACTCTGTTTTGAGAGAAGCTCTTCATGCTTCCTCTCCATGGTAACAGAGGGATATCCTTGAGCCTTAAACACAAAGGATTCTTCATTCACTTGAATGATCAATTCTCCTCTGTCCACATCAATCACAGCCTTTGCTGTGGCTAGGAAGGGTCTGCTAAGGATGATGGATTCATCCATGCACTTCCCAGTTTCTAGGACTATAAAATCAGCAGGGATGTAATGGTCTTCAATCTTTACCAGAACATCCTCTACAAGCCCATAAGCTTGTTTTCTTGAATTGTCTGCCATCTCTAGTGAGATTCTTGCAGCTTGCACCTCAAAGATCCCTAGCTTCTCTATTACAGAGAGAGGCATGAGGTTTATGCTTGACCCTAGGTCACACAGAGCCTTCTTAAAGGTCATGGTGCCTATGGTACAAGGTATTGAAAACTTCCCAGGATCTTGTCTCTTTTGAGGTAATTTCTGCCTAGACAAGTCATCCAGTTCTTTGGTGAGTAAAGGAGGTTTGTTCTCCCAAGTCTCATTACCAAATAACTTGTCATTTAGCTTCATGATTGCTCCAAGGTATTTAGCAACTTGCTCTTCAGTGACATACTCATCCTCTTCAGAGGAAGAATACTCATCAGAGCTCATGAATGGCAGAAGTAAATCCAATGGGATCTCTATGGTCTCAGTGTGAGCCTCAGATTCCCATGGTTCCTCATTAGGGAACTTATTGGAGGCCAGTGGATGTCCATTGAGGTCTTCCTCAGTGGCGTTCATTGCCTCTTCCTCCTCTCCTAGTTCGGCGATGTGGATCATGTTAATGGCCTTGCATTCTCCTTTTGGATTCTCTTCTGTATTGCTTGGAAGAGTACTAGGAGGAAGTTCAGTAACTCTCTTACTCAGCTGTCCCACTTGTGCCTCCAAATTCCTAATGGAGGACTTTGTTTCAGTCATGAAACGTTAAGTGGTTTTGATTAGATCAGAGACCATGGTTGCTAAGTCAGAGTGGTTCTGCTTAGAATTCTCTGTCTGTTGCTGAGAAGATGATGAAAAAGGCTTGTCATTGCTAAACCTGTTTCTTCCACCATTATTGTTGTTGAAATCTTGTTGAGGTCTCTCTTGAGCCTTCCATGAGAGATTTGGATGATTTCTCCATGAAGAATTATAGGTGTTTCCATAGGGTTCTCCCATGTAATTCACCTCTTCCATTGAAAGGTTCTCAGGATCATAAGCTTCATCTTCAGATGAAGCGTCCTTAGTACTGCCTGGTGCAGCTTGCATTCCAGACAGACTTTGAGAAATCAAATTGACTTGCTGAGTCAATATTTTGTTCTGAGCCAGTATGGCATTTAGAGTGTCAATCTCAAGAACTCCTTTCTTCTGATTCATCCCATTGTTCACAGGATTCCTTTCAGAAGTGTACATGAATTGGTTATTTGCAACCATTTCAATTAGTTCTTGAGCTTCTGTAGGCGTCTTCTTCAGATGAAGAGATCCTCCAGCAGAGCTATCCAAAGACATCTTGGACAGTTCAGACAGACCATCATAGAAGATACCTATGATGCTCCATTCAGAAAGCATGTCAGAAGGACACTTTCTGATCAATTGTTTGTATCTTTTCCAAGCTTCATAGAGGGATTCACCTTCCTTCTGTCTGAAGGTTTGGACTTCCACTCTAAGCTTACTCAATTTTTGAGGTGGAAAGAACTTTGCCAAGAAGGCATTGACTAGCTTTTCCCAAGAGTTCAGGCTTTCTTTAGGTTGTGAGTCCAACCATATCCTAGCTCTGTCTCTTACAGCAAAAGGGAATAGCACAAGTCTGTAGACCTCAGGGTCAACCCCATTAGTCTTGACAGTGTCACAGATTTGTAAAAACTTAGCTAAAAACTGATGAGGATCTTCCAATGGAAGTCCATGGAACTTGCAATTCTGTTGCATTAGAGAAACTAATTGAGGCTTAAGCTCAAAGTTGTTTGCTCCAATGGCAGGGATAGAGATGCTTCTCCCATAGAAGTCGGGAGTAGGTGCAGTAAAGTCACCCAGCACCTTCCTTGCATTGTTGGCATTATTGTTGTTTTCGGCTGCCATGTCTTCTTCTTGTTTGAAGATTTCTGTTAGGTCCTCTACAGAGAGTTGTGCCTTAGCTTCTCTTAGCTTTCGCTTCAAGGTCCTTTCAGGTTCAGGGTCAGCCTCAACAAGAATGCTTTTGTCTTTGCTCCTGCTCATATGAAAGAGAAGAAAACAAGAAAATATGGAATCCTCTATGTCACAGTATAGAGATTCCTTGAGGTGTCAGAGGAAACGAAAAATAGAAGGAAGAGGTAGAAGAATTCGAACTTATCAAGAAAGATAGAGTTCAAATTGTGCATTAAGGAGGAGTGTTTGTCCATAAATAGAAGGATGTGAGAAGAGGGGAAAAAATTTTCGAAACTAAAGTAAAAGATTTTTAAAAACATTTTGAAAAATACTAATTGATTTTCAAAAACTAAGAGTGGAAAAGAAATCAAGTGATTTTTGAAAAAGATTTTGAAATTAGAGATTAAAAAGATATGATTGAAAAGTATTTTGAAAAAGATGTGATTAAAAAGATATGATTGAAAAGTTATGGTTTTAAAAAGATATGATTGAAAAGATATTATTGAAAAACAATTTAAAAAGATTTGATTTTAAAAATTAATGACTTGGCTAACAAGAAAAGATATGATTCAGACATTAAACCTTTCTCAGCAGAAAAGGCAACATACTTGAAATGTTGAATCAAATCATTAATTGTTAGCAAGTATCTTTGAAAAGGAAAGAAATTGATTTTGAAAACATATGATTGAAAAGATATGATTTGAAAAAGATTTGATTTTGAAAAATTTTGAAAACTTGAAAAAAATTTTGCATTAAAAACAGAATCTTCCTTCTTGTGCCATCCTGGCGTTAAACGCCCAGAATGGTATCCATTCTGGCGTTTAATGCCCAACCAGGCACCCTGGCTGGCGTTTAAACGCCAGTTTTCCTTCTTCACTGGGCGTTTTGAACGTCCAGCTTTTTCTGTATAATTCCTCTGCTGTATGTTCTGAATCTTCAGTTCTCTGTATTATTGACTTGAAAAGACACAAATTAAAAATTTTTTTTTTTGGATTTTTAATAATGAGGAATAATCACAATGCAACTAAAATCAAATAACAATGCATGCAAGACACCAAACTTAGAAGTTTGTATACTATTGACACTAACAAGTTGAGAATGCATATGAGAAACAACAAAACACTCAAGTCAAGAGAATTTAAAGATCAGAGCAATGAAATCATCAAGAACATCTTGAAGATCACTTAAGACACATGAATGAATGCAAGAAGAACAGAAACATGCAATTGACACCAAACTTAACATGAGACTCTAGACTCAACAAGAAACATACAATATTTTTGGTTTTTATGATTTTGTAATTTTTTTTTTGATTTTTCGAAAATTAAGTGGAAAAGAAAATAAAGATATCAAAATTCTTAATGAGAATTCCAGGAATCATGCAATGTTAGTCTAAAGCTTTAGTCTAAAGAAATTAGACATGGCTAGCTGATGAGAGGATAATTTGTACGCTTTTTGGCATTGTTTTTAGTATGTTTTAGTTAGTTTTTAGTATATTTTTATTAGTTTTTAGTTAAAATTCACTTTTCTGGACTTTACTATGAGTTTGTGTATTTTTCTGTGATTTCAGGTATTTTCTGGCTGAAATTGAGGGACCTGAGCAAAAATCTGATTTAGAGACTGAAAAGGACTGCAGATGCTGTTGGATTCTGACCTCCCTGCACTCGAAGAGGATTTTCTGGAGCTAAAGAAGCTCCATTGGCACGCTCTCAACGGCGTTCAAAAGTAGACATCCTGGGCTTTCCAGCAATATATAATAGTTCATACTTTGCCCGAGATTTAATGGCCCAAACCGGCGTTCCAAATCAGCTCAAGAATGCCCGGCGTTAAACGCCGGAACTGGCACAAGAATGGGAGTTAAACGCCCAAACTGGCACAAAAGCTGGCGTTTAACTCCAAGAAAAGTCTCTACATGAAAATGCTTCAATGCTCAGCCCAAGCACACACCAAGTGGGCCCGGAAGTGGATTTTTATGTCATTTACTCATTTCTGTAAACCCTAGGCTACTAGTTCTCTACAAATAGGACCTTTTACTATTGTATTTTCATCTTTGGATCATTTTAGATCTTTTGATCATCTTTGGACATCTAGTTCTTAGATCATGGGGGTGGTGCGCGAAATTGTGATCACTACAACTTCGCACAACTAACCAGCAAGTGCACTGGGTCGTCCAAGTAATAAACCTTACGCGAGTAAGGGTCGATCCCACGGAGATTGTTGGTATGAAGCAAGCTATGGTCACCTTGTAAATCTTAGTCAGGCAGACTCAAATGGGTATAGATGATGAATAAAACATAAAGATAAAGATAGAGATACTTATGTAATTCATTGGCGAGAGCTTCAGATAAGCGTATGAAGATGCTTTCCCTTCCGTCTCTCTGCTTTCCTACTGTCTTCATCCAATCCTTTTTATTCCTTTCCATGGCAAGCTTATGCAAGGGTTTCACCGTTGTCAGTGGCTACCTCCCATCCTCTCAGCGAAAATGTTCATATGCTCTGTCACAGCATATGGCTAATCAGCTGTCGGTTCTCGGTCAGACCGGAATAGAATCCAGTGATTCTTTTGCGTCTGTCACTAACGCCCCGCCTGCTAGGAGTTTGAAGCACGTCACAGTCATTCAATCATTGAATCCTACTCAGAATACCACAGACAAGGTTAGACCTTCCGGATTCTCTTGAATGCCGCCATCAGTTCTCGCCTATACCACGAAGACTCTGATCTCACGGAATGGCTGGCTCGTTTGTCAGGCGAGCACTCGGTTGTCAGGCGATCAACCATGCACCGTGTATCAGGAATCCAAGAGATAAACACTAGAGCCTTGTTGCTTGTAGAACAGAGTGGTTGTCAGTCACTTTGTTCATAAGTGAGAATGATGATGAGTGTCACATAATCATCACATTCGCCAAGTTATTGAGTGCAAATGAATATCTTGGACAAAGAACAAGCGGAATTGAATAGAAGAACAATAGTAATTGCATTAATACTCGAGGTACAGCAGAGCTCCACACCTTAATCTATGGTGTGTAGAAACTCCACCGTTGAAAATACATAAGAACAAGGTCTAGGCATGGCCGAATGGCCAGCCTCCCAAATGATCTAAGATAGCATGAAACTCAAAGATAGCTACCAAGATGATTGAAATACAATAGTAAAAGGTTCTATATATAGAAAACTAGTAGCCTAGGGTGTACAGAGATGAGTAAATGACATAAAAATCCACTTCCGGGCCCACTTGGTGTGTGCTTGGGCTGAACAATGAAGCATTTTCGTGTAGAGACTCTTCTTGGAGTTAAACGCCAGCTTTTATGCCAGTTTGGGCGTTTAACTCCCATTTAGGTGCCAGTTCCGGCGTTTAACGCTGGAATTCCTGAGAGTGACTTTGAACGCCGATTTGGGCCATCAAATCTTGGGCAAAGTATGGACTATCATATATTGCTGGAAAGTCCAGGATGTCTACTTTTCAACGCCGTTGAGAGAGCGCCAATTAGGCTTCTGTAGCTCCAGAAAATCTACTTCGAGTGCAGGGAGGTCAGAATCCAACAGCATCTGCAGTCCTTTTCAGTCTCTGAATCAGATTTTTGCTCAGATCCCTCAATTTCAGCCAGAAAATACCTGAAATCACAGAAAAATACACAAACTCATAGTAAGGTCCAAAAAAGTGAATTTCATCTAAAAACTAATAGAAATATACTAAAAACTCAACTCAAACTACTAAAAACATACTAAAAATAATGCCAAAAAGCGTACAAATTATCCGCTCATCACAACACCAAACTTAAATTGTTGCTTGTCCCCAAGCAACTGAAAATCAAATAAGATAAAAAGAAGAGAATATGCAATGAATTCCAAAAACATCTATGAAGATCAGAATTAATTAGCTGAGCGGGGCTTTTAGCTTTTTGCCTCTGAACAGTTTTGGCATCTCACTCTATCCTTTGAAATTCATAATGATTGGCTTCTTTAGGAACTCAGAATCCAGATAGTGTCATTGATTCTCCTAGTTAAGTATGATGATTCTTGAACACAGCTACTTCATGAGTCTTGGCCGTGGCCCAAAGCACTCTGTCTTCCAGTATTACCACCGGATACATACATGCCACATACACATAATTGGGTGAACCTTTTCAGATTGTGACTCAGCTTTGCTAAAGTCCCCAATTAGAGGTGTCCAGGGTTCTTAAGCACACTCTTTTTGCCTTGGATCACACTTTATTTCTTTCTTTTTCTTTCTTTTTCTTTTTCTCTTTTTCCCTTTTTTTTCGTTTTTTTTTGTATTCACTGCTTTTTCTTGCTTCAAGAATCATTTTTATGATTTTTCAGATCCTCAGTAACATGTTTCCTTTTTCATCATTCTTTCAAGAGCCAACATCTTTAACATTCATGAACCACAAATTCAAAAGACATATGCACTGTTTAAGCATACATTCAGAGAACAAAAGTATTACCACCACATCAAAATAATTAAACTGTTATAAAATTCAAAATTCATGCAATTCTTATCTTTTTCAATTAAGAACATTGTTTATTCAAGAAAGGTGATGGATTCATAGGACATTCATAACTTTAAGGCCTAGACACTAATGATCATAAGACACAAACATAGATAAACATAAGCACTAAAATTCGAAAAAAACAAGAAAATAAAGAACAAGGAGATTAAAGAACGGGTCCACCTTAGTGATGGCGGCTTGTTCTTCCTCTTGAAGGTCTTATGGAGTGCTTGAGCTCCTCAATATCTCTTCCTTGTCTTTGTTGCTCCTCTCTCATGATTCTTTGATCTTCTCTAATTTCATGGAGGAGAATGGAGTGTTCTTGGTGCTCCACCCTTAGTTGTCCCATGTTGGAACTCAATTCTCCTAGGGAGGTGTTTAGTTGCTCCCAATAGTCTTGTGGAGGAAAGTGCATCCCTTGAGGTATCTCAGGGATCTCATGATGAGAGGGGTCTCTTGTTTGCTCCATCCTTTTCTTAGTGATGGGCTTGTCCTCATCAATGGGGATGTCTCCCTCTATGTCAACTCCAACTGAATAACAGAGGTGACAAATGAGGTAAGGAAAGGCTAACCTTGCTAAGGTAGAGGACTTGTCCGCCACCCTATAGAGTTCTTGGGCTATAACCTCATGAACTTCCACTTCTTCTCCAATCATGATGCTATGAATCATGATGGCCCGGTCTAGAGTAACTTCGGACCGGTTGCTAGTGGGAATGATTGAGCGTTGGATAAACTCCAACCATCCTCTAGCCACGGGTTTGAGGTCATGCCTTTTCAATTGAACCGGCTTCCCTCTTGAGTTTCTCTTCCATTGAGCGCCCTCTTCACAAATGTTTATGAGGACTTGGTCCAACCTTTGATCAAAGTTGACCCTTCTTCATGGCCACAACTTCTTAGAAGTGGTCTTGATGCACCCTTGAGATGAATCTCTCCATCTCCCATGACTCGGAGGTGAAAGCTTTTGCCTTCCCTTTCCTCTTTCTAGAGGTTTCTCCGGCCTTGGATGCCATAAATGGTTATGGAAAAACAAAAAGCAATGCTTTTACCACACCAAACTTAAAAGGTTTGCTCGTCCTCGAGCAAAAGAAGAAAGAGGAGAGTAGAAGAAGAAGAAATGAGGAAGAAGGGAGTGGCTTTGTGTTCGGCCAAGGAGGGGGAGAAGTGGTGTTTAGGTTGTGTGAAAATGAAGGGGTGAAGAAGAGAGAGAGAGTGGTGGGGTTGGTGGGGATCCTGTGGGGTCCACAGATCCTGTGGTGTCAAGGAAAAGTCATCCCTGCACCAAATGGCATTCAAAATCACGTTTTGAGCCATTTCTGGCGTTAAACGCCGGGCTGGTGCCCATTCCTGGCGTTTAACGCCAGGTTCTTGCCCTTTTCTGGTGTTTAACGCCAGTCTGGTGCCCCTTTCTGGCGTTAAACGCCCAGAATGGTGCCAGACTAGGAGTTAAACGCCCAACTGCTAGCCTCACTGGCGTTTAAACGCCAGTGGGTTCTTCCTCCAGGGTGTGCTATTTTTCTTCCTGTTTTTCATTCTGTTTTTGTTTTTTTTTTTCAATTGATTTTGTGTCTTCTTATGATCATCAACCTACAAAATAACAAAAAAATAACAAAAGAAAATAGATAAAACATAACATTGGGTTGCCTCCCAACAAGCGCTTCTTTAATGTCAGTAGCTTGACAGAGGGCTCTCATGGAGCCTCACAGATACTCAGAGCAATGTTGGAACCTCCCAACACCAAACTTAGAGTTTGAATGTGGGGGTTCAACACCAAACTTAGAGTTTGGTTGTGGCCTCCCAACACCAAACTTAGAGTTTGACTGTGGGGGCTCTGCTTGACTCTGATTTGAGAGAAGCTCTTCATGCTTCCTCTCCATGGTGACAGAAGGATATCCTTGAGCCTTAAACACAAAGGATTCTTCATTCACTTGAATGATCAGTTCACCTCCATCAACATCAATCACAGCCTTTGCTGTGGCTAGGAAGGGTCTGCCAAGGATGATGGATTCATCCATGCACTTCCCAGTCTCTAGGACTATGAAATCAGTAGGTATGTAATGGTCCTCAATCTTCACCAAAACATCCTCTACAAGTCCATGAGCTTGTTTTCTTGAGTTGTCTGCCATCTCTAGTGAGATTCTTGCAGCTTGTACCTCAAAGATCCCTAGCTTCTCCATTACAGAGAGAGGCATGAGGTTTACACTTGACCCTAAGTCACACAGAGCCTTCTTGAAGGTCATGGTGCCTATGGTACAAGGTATGGAAAACTTCCCAGGATCTTGTCTCTTTTGAGGTAATTTCTGCCTAGACAAGTCATCCAGTTCTTTGGTGAGCAAGGGAGGTTCATCCTCCCAAGTCTCATTTCCAAATAACTTGTCATTTAGCCTCATGATTGCTCCAAGGTATTTAGCAACTTGCTCTTCAGTGACATACTCATCCTCTTCAGAGGAAGAATACTCATCAGAGCTCATGAAAGGCAGAAGTAAGTCCAATGGAATCTCTATGGTCTCATTTTGAGCCTCAGATTCCCATGGTTCCTCATTAGGGAACTCATTGGAGGTCAGTGCACGCCCATTGAGGTGTTCCTCAGTGGCGTTCACTTCCTCTCCTTCCTCTCCAAATTCGGCCATGTTGATGACCTTGCACTCTCCTTTTGGATTTTCTTCTGTATTGCTTGGAAGAGTACTTGGAGGGAGTTCAGTAATTTTCTTACTCAGCTGTCCCACTTGTGCCTCCAAATTTCTAATGGAGGATCTTGTTTCAGTCATGATACTTTGAGTGGTTTTGATTAGATCAGAGACCATGGTTGCTAAGTCAGAGGGGTTCTGCTTAGAATTCTCTGTCTGTTGCTGAGAAGATGATGGAAAAGGCTTGCCATTGCTAAACCTGTTTCTTCCACCATTATTGTTGAAACCTTGTTGAGGTCTCTCTTGATTCTTCCATGAGAAATTTGGGTGATTTCTCCATGAAGAATTATAGGTGTTTCCATAGGGTTCTCCTAGGTAATTCACCTCTTCCATTGAAGGGTTCTCAGGATCATAAGCTTATTCTTCAGTTGAAGCATCCTTAGTACTGCTTGGTGCATTTTGCATTCCAGACAGACTTTGAGAAATCAAATTGACTTGTTGAGTCAATATCTTGTTCTGAGCCAGAATGGCATTCAGAGTGTCAATCTCAAGAACTCCTTTCTTCTGACTTGTCCCATTGTTCACAGGATTTCTTTCAGAAGTGTACATGAATTGGTTATTTGCAACCATTTCAATTAGTTCTTGAGCCTCTGTAGGCGTCTTCTTCAGATGAAGAGATCCTCCAGCAGAGCTATCCAAAGACATCTTGGATAGTTCAGAGAGACCATCATAGAAAATACCTATGATGCTCCATTCAGAAAGCATGTCAGAAGGACATTTTCTGATCGATTGTTTGTATCTTTCCCAAGCATCATAGAGGGATTCTCCATCCTTCTGTCTGAAGGTTTGGACTTCCACTCTAAGCTTACTCAATTTTTGAGGTGGAAAGAACTTTGCCAAGAAGGCATTGACTAGCTTTTCCCATGAGTCCAGGCTTTCTTTAGGTTGAGAGTCCAACCATGTCCTAGCTCTGTCTCTTACAGCAAAAGGGAATAGCATAAGTCTGTAGACCTCAGGGTCTACCCCATTAGTCTTGACAGTGTCACAGATTTGCAAGAATTCAGCTAAGAACTGATGAGGATCTTCCAATGGAAGTCCATGGAACTTGCAATTCTGTTGCATTAGAGAAACTAATTGAGGCTTAAGCTCAAAGTTGTTTGCTCCAATGGCAGGGATAGAGATGCTTCTCCCATAGAAGTCGGGAGTAGGTGCAGTAAAGTCACCCAGCACCTTCCTTGCATTGTTGGCATTGTTGTTGTTTTCGGCTGCCATATCTTCTTTTCCTTTGAAGAATTCGGTTAGGTCCTCTACAGAGAGTTGTGCCTTAGCTTCTCTTAGCTTTCGCTTCAAGGTCCTCTCAGGTTCAGGGTCAGCTTCAACAAGAATGCCTTTGTCTTTGTTCCTGCTCATATGAAAGAGAAAAGAACAAGAGAATGTGGAATCCTCTATGTCACAGTATAGAGATTCCTTGAGGTGTCAGAGGAAAAGAAAAATAGAAGGAAGAGGTAGAAGAATTCGAACTTAATTAGATAGAGTTCGAATTGTGCATTGAGAAGGAGTGGTACTCCATAAATAGAAGGATGTGGGAAGAGAGGAAGAAATTTTCGAAAATCAAGTGAAATATTTTGAAAACATTTTTGAAAAACTTTAATTGATTTTCGAAAATCAAGAGTGGGAAAGAAATCAAGTAATTTTTGAAAAAGATTTATGAAATTAGAAATCAAAAAGATATGATTTGAGAACTATTTTGAAAAAGATGTGATTAAAAAGATATGATAAAAAATTATGCTTTTAAAAAGATATGATTGAAAAGATATGATTTGAAAACAATTTTAAAAAGATTTGATTTTAAAAATTAATGACTTGCCTAACAAGAAAAGATATGATTCAAACATTAAACCTTTCTCAACAGAAAAGGCAACATACTTAAAATGTTCAATCAAATCATTAATTGTTAGTAAGTATCTTTGAAAAAGGAAAGAAATTGATTTTGAAAACATTTGATTGAAAAGATTTGATTTGAGAAAGATTTGATTTTGAAAAACTTTGAAAACTTGAAAAAAATTGATTTTGAAAACAAAATCCTCCCCCTTGTGCCATCCTGGCGTTAAACGCCCAGAATGGTGCACATTCTGGCGTTTAACGCCCAATGCACTACCTTTTTGGGCGTTAAACGCCCAACCAGGTACCCTGGCTGGCGTTTAAACGCCAGTCTGTCCTTCTTCACTGGGCGTTTTGAACGCCCAGTTTTTTTTCTGTGTAATTCCTCTGCTGCATGTTCTGAATCTTCAGTTCCCTGTACTATTGACTTGAAAATAGAACCAAGATCAAATAAACAAGGCATGCAAGACACCAAACTTAAAATTAGACACTAGACTCAAACAAGAAACATAAAAATATTTTTGGTTTTATGATTTTTAAAATTTTTTTGTGCTTTTTTCAAAAATTATATGGAAATAGAAAATAAAGGTTTCAGAATTCTCAATTTGGATTCCAGGAATAATTGCAATGCTAGTCTAAGACTCCGGTCCAGGAATTAGACATGGCTTCACAGCCAGCCAAGCTTTCAAAGAAAGCTTCGGTCCAAAACACTAGACATGGCCAATGGCCAGCCAAGCCTTAGCAGATCATTGCTCCAATAGCAAGATTGATAGAAATCAACAAGCTATTGTGATGATCAGTTGAAACCTCGGTCCAATAAGATTAGACATGGCTTCTCAGCCAACCAGACTTCAACAGATCATCATGAAACACTAGAATTTATTCTTAAGAACTCTGAAGAAAAATACCTAATCTAAGCAACAAGATGAACCGTCAGTTGACCATACTCAAAACAATCCCCGGCAACGGCGCCAAAAACTTGGTGCTGTTGCCGGATTTTGGCACTGATGTTACCGGACCAAAAGCTTGCTCAAAACTTGAACAATCCCCGGCAACGGCGCCAAAAACTTGGTGCGCGAAATTGTGATCACTACAACTTCGCACAACTAACCAGCAAGTGCACTGGGTCGTCCAAGTAATAAACCTTACGCGAGTAAAGGTCGATCCCACGGAGATTGTTGGTATGAAGCAAGCTATGGTCACCTTGTAAATCTTAGTCAGGCAGACTCAAATGGGTATAAATGATGAATAAAACATAAAGATAAAGATAGAGATACTTATGTAATTCATTGGCGAGAGCTTCAGATAAGCGTATGAAGATGCTTTCCCTTCCGTCTCTCTGCTTTCCTACTGTCTTCATCCAATCCTTCTTATTCCTTTCCATGGCAAGCTTATGCAAGGGTTTCACCGTTGTCAGTGGCTACCTCCCATCCTCTCAGTGAAAATGTTCCTATGCTCTGTCACAGCATATGGCTAATCAGCTGTCGGTTCTCGGTCAGGCCGGAATAGAATCCAGTGATTCTTTTGCGTCTGTCACTAACGCCCCGCCTACTAGGAGTTTGAAGCACGTCACAGTCATTCAATCATTGAATCCTACTCAGAATACCACAGACAAGGTTAGACCTTCCGGATTCTCTTGAATGCCGCCATCAGTTCTCACCTATACCACAAAGACTCTGATCTCACGGAATGGCTGGCTCGTTTGTCAGGCGAGCACTCGGTTGTCAGGCGATCAACCATGCATCGTGTATCAGGAATCCAAGAGATAAACACTAGAGCCTTGTTGCTTGTAGAACAGAGTGGTTGTCAGTCACTTTGTTCATAAGTGAGAATGATGATGAGTGTCACATAATCATCACATTCGCCAAGTTATTGAGTGCAAATGAATATCTTGGACAAAGAACAAGCGGAATTGAATAGAAGAACAATAGTAATTGCATTAATACTCGAGGTACAGCAGAGCTCCACACCTTAATCTATGGTGTGTAGAAACTCCACCGTTGAAAATACATAAGAACAAGGTCTAGGCATGGCCGAATGGCCAGCCTCCCAAATGATCTAAGATAGCATGAAACTCAAAGATAGCTACCAAGATGATTGAAATACAATAGTAAAAGGTTCTATATATAGAAAACTAGTAGCCTAGGGTGTACAGAGATGAGTAAATGACATAAAAATCCACTTTCGGGCCCACTTGGTGTGCGCTTGGGCTGAGCAATGAAGCATTTTCGTGTAGAGACTCTTCTTGGAGTTAAACGCCAGCTTTTATGCCAGTTTGGGCGTTTAACTCCCATTTAGGTGCCAGTTCCGGCGTTTAACGCTGGAATTCCTGAGGGTGACTTTGAACGCTGGTTTGGGCCATCAAATCTTGGGCAAAGTATGGACTATCATATATTGCTGGAAAGCCCAGGATGTGTACTTTCCAACGCCGTTGAGAGCGCGCCAATTGGGCTTCTGTAGCTCCAGAAAATCCACTTCGAGTGCAGGGAGGTCAGAATCCAACAGCATCTGCAGTCCTTTTCAGTCTCTGAATCAGATTTTTGCTCAGATCCCTCAATTTCAGCCAGAAAATACCTGAAATCACAGAAAAACACACAAACTCATAGTAAGGTCCAGAAAAGTGAATTTCATCTAAAAACTAATAGAAATATACTAAAAACTCAACTCAAACTACTAAAAACATACTAAAAACAATGCCAAAAAGCGTACAAATTATCCGCTCATCAGGGGGCTGGCCATTCGGCCATGCTTAGACCTTGTTCTTATGTATTTTCAACGGTGGAGTTTCTACACACCATAGGTTAAGGTGTGGAGCTCTGCTGTACCTCGAGTATTAATGCAATTACTATTGTTCTTCTATTCAATTCAGCTTGTTCTTATTCCAAGATATTCATTCACACTCAAGAACTTGATGAATGTGACGATTATGTGACGCTCATCATCATTCTCACTTATGAATGCGTGCCTGACAACCACTCCCGTTTTACAAGCAAACAAGGCTTGAATGTTTATCTCTTGGATTCCTTAATCGGAATCTTCGTGGTATAAGCTAGAATTGATGGTGGCATTCAAGAGAATCCAGAAGGTCTAAACCTTGTCTGTGGTATTCTGAGTAGGATTCAATGATTGAATGACTGTGACGAGCTTCAAACTCCTGAAGGCTGGGCGTTAGTGACAGACGCAAAAGAATCAATGGATTCTACTCCAACCTGATTGAGAACCGACAGATGATTAGCCGTACCGTGACAGGGTGCGTTGAACATTTTCACTGAGAGGACGGGATTGTAGCCACTGACAACGGTGATGCCCAACATACAGCTTGCCATGGAAAGGAGTAAGAAGGATTGGATGAAGACAGTAGGAAAGCAGAGAGACGGAAGGGACAAAGCATCTCCATACGCTTATCTGAAATTCTCACCAATGAATTACATAAGTATCTCTATCCTTGTTTTATGCTTTATTCATATATCACCCATGCCCATTTGAATCTGCCTGACTAAGATTTACAAGGTGACCATAGCTTGCTTCATACCAACAATCTCTGTGGGATTGACCCTTACTCGCGTAAGGTTTATTAGTTGGACGACTCAGTGCACTTGCTGGTTAGTTGTGCGAAATTGTGTTTATACCATGGTATTGAGCACCAAGTTTTTGGACTCATTACCGGGGATTATTTGAGTTGTGAAAAGTAGTGATCACAATTTCGTGCACCACTAGCCAAGCTTCAGCAGGACATTGCATTCAAGAGCTAAATTGATGAGGATCAATCAGCTTTGGTGATGATAAGAACATCACCTTGAAACACTAGAATTCATTCTTAAGAACTCTGAAGAAAAATACCTAATCTAAGCAACAAGATGAACCGTCAGTTGTCCAAACTCAAACAATCCCCGGCAACGGCGCCAAACACTTGGTGCATGAAATTGCGATCATCAATGGCGCCATCAACATCGTACGCTCAATTGCAATCTCAACTCTTTATCACAACTTCGCACAACTAACCAGCAAGTGCACTGGGTCGTCCAAGTAATAAACCTTACGCGAGTAAGGGTCGATCCCATGGAGATTGTTGGTATAAAGCAAGCTATGGTCACCTTGTAAATCTTAGTCAGGCAGATTCAAATGGTCATGAATGATTTATGAATAAAACATAAAATAAAGATAGAGATACTTATGTAATTCATTGGTGAGAATTTTAGATAAGCGAATGGAGATGCTTTGTCCCTTCCGTCTCTCTGCTTTCCTACTGTCTTCATCCAATCCTTCTTACTCCTTTCCATGGAAAGCTGTATGTTGGGCATCACCGTTGTTAGTGGCTACAGTTCCGTCCTCTCAGTAAAAATGTTCAACGCACCCTGTCACGGCACGGCTAATCATCTGTCGGTTCTCAATCAGGTTGGAATAGAATCCATTGATTCTTTTGCGTCTGTCACTAACGCCCAACTTTTAGGAGTTTGAAGCTCGTCACAATCATTCAATCATTGAATCCTACTCAGAATACCACAGATAAGGTTTAGACCTTCCGGATTCTCTTGAATGCCGCCATCAATTCTAGCTTATACCACGAAGATTCCGATTAAGGGATCCAAGAGATATCCACTCAATCTAAGGTAGAACGGAGGTGGTTGTCAGGCACACGTTCATAGGTGAGAATGATGATGAGTGTCACGGATCATCACATTCATCAAGTTGAGGAACAAGTGATATCTTAGAACAAGAACAAGCAGAATTGAATAGAAGAAAAATAGTAATTGCATTAATACTCGAGGTACAGCAGAGCTCCACACCTTAATCTATGGTGTGTAGAAACTCCACCGTTGAAAATACATAAGAACAAGGTCTAGGCATGGCCGTGAGGCCAGCCCCCAGAACGTGATCAAAAGATTCAAAGATCTAAAGATGATCTAAGATCCAAAGATCCAAAGATTTTAAAATACAATAGCAAAAGGTCCTATTTGTAGAGAACTAGTAGCCTAGGATTTACAGAAATGAGTAAATGACATAAAAATCCACTTCTGGGCCCACTTGGTGTGTGCTTGGGCTGAGCATTGAAGCTTTCATGTGTAGAGACTTTTCTTGGAGTTAAACGCCAGCTTTTGTGCCAGTTTGGGCGTTTAACTCCCATTCTTGTGCCAGTTCCGGCGTTTAACGCCGGACAGTTTTGAGCTGATTTGGAACGCCGGTTTGGGCCATCAAATCTCGGGCAAAGTATGGACTATTATACATTGCTGGAAAGCCCAGGATGTCTACTTTCCAACGCAATTGAGAGCGTGCCAATTGGGCTTCTGTAGCTTCAGAAAATCTACTTCGAGTGCAGGGAGGTCAGAATCCAACAGCATCTACAGTCCTTTTCAGCCTCTGAATCAGATTTTTGCTCAGGTCCCTCAATTTCAACCAGAAAATACCTGAAATCACACAAAAATACATAAACTCATAGTAAAGTCCAGAAAAGTGAATTTTAACTAAAAACTAATAAAAATATAATAAAAACTAACTAAAACAAACTAAAAATATACTAAAAACAATGCCAAAAAGCGTATAAATTATCCGCTCATCACTACTCAAGAAGTTTCCATACCCTGGAAGCTTCCTAATCCTCTGTACCATAGGGACAATTACATTTAAGAAAGCACTATGTGATATTGGTTCAAGCATAAATTTGATGCCGCTGTTTGTAATGGAGAAGCTGGAAATCCAAGAGACGCATCATACAAGGATAGCCTTGGAAATGGTAGACAAGTCTCGGAAGCAGGCATACGGATTGGTGGAGAATATCCTGGTAAAGGTTGAAGACCTCTACCTCCCTGCAGACTTTGTGATACTCGATATGGGAGAGGTTATAGATGACTCCATCATCCTAGGAAAGCGATTCTTAGCCACAGGAAGAGCCCTATTTGACGTTGAGAGAGGAGAATTAGTCCTGAGGATGCATGAAGACTATTTGTTGTTGAATATTTTTAAACCGTCACCTCTCTCTGACAAAGGAGGTACTTGCATGCAAAGCTCAATGCTTAAGCCTTCTCAATTAGTGGAAAGCCATACAGTTCCCCCTAACATCAAACCTAAGCTTGGTGTTGGGCACTCACCACCCACCAAAGATGGAGGAGGCCTTAAGAAGGTACCTAAGGGCTGGAGGAATAAGAAGATTTTGACTAAGGACTTCTCACCTGGCATGAAGGTAGTGTTCACTAGAAGTCCAATTGTACCACATACGGTTAACAGGATCCTGTCTCTAGAGCATGTTGAGCTGATTCATGAGAGTGATGCCAGAGAATCTTGGCTAGTTTAACAAGCCATTTTTAGTTTGTTTTAGGGTAGTTTCATGCATTTCTTAGGCAATAAGTAAGTATTTGGATGAGAAATTCATGCTTGTCTTGATTCAATCAAACATTGTTAATTTTGTGCATTTTCATGAGATTTATGCAAAGAATTGTTTGATGCTATGAATGATGCATTATCTTGTGATTATGAAAATACTTTGATTTATTTTGTTTGGTTGGTGATAGGTAAGAAGAAGCAAAGGAAGGGCAGAGAAGAAGAAGAGCAAGCAACGTTGGTGGCCAAAGTTGGCTCACCAACGTTGCCACAAACGTTGCTCATGACAGCCTGAAGGGGTCTACATCAAACAAGAATAACTTGAGTTACAAAGCTCCAAATGAGGTGATTCCAAAGGCCTTCGAAAGTTGGACACTAAAATAGAGGGAGAAAACTGCCCCAAAATGTGCATAGACGAACATGGTACCAACCTGTAGTAAGGTCAGCTGACCTCTGGACCTTTGAGGGAGTGTAAGTCAAGCTTTAGAGTTCCAAATGATGCCCTTTCAATGGCATCGGAAAGTAGACATTCAGATCTTTCCAACAATATAATAGTATGGGGTGGAAAATAAGTTTGAGCTTCAGAATATGGCGTTCTTACCAACGTTGGTGTGCCAACGTTACCTCAAACGTTGCACACCAACGCCAGCGACCCTGTCCCCTGCAAAGGAGCATAACTTGAGTTGTAGATGTCCAATTGAGGTGATTTTAGTTGGGTTAGAAAGCTGACATTCAGAACTTTCTAACCATATATAATCGTTTATAGTGAGCATGAAATTGGCAACGTTGACAAGAGGACAAAGTAACGTCCCAAGGCTTGATGTGCAACATTATGCAAAAAAAGGGTGTCAACGTTGGAGGTAACGTTGTCAAACCAACGTTACCCCCAACGCTCGTGATACAAAGTTCAGTTTTGGAATTTGAGAATTTAGCATCCACGCGCACGTGTAGGTGACGCGCACACGTGGATGTGCCAACGGTGGAGGGAGCATTTATAGTCCAACGCTATGGTCAACGTTCGCGAAAAGCTTTCAAAATTTGAAATTGGAAATTTTGCAGCCACGCGCACGCGTCAATAACGCGTACGCGTGGATGAGAATTTGTTCCCAACCATGCACACACACAGGCTACGCGGACACGTAAAGCAACTATTCATGCGTACGCGTGGGCTACGCTTACGCGTGAACATGCGAACGTTAGTGCTCAAATGTTGAATCAAACGTTGCTGGCGACACCCAGACTTCAATTTTTCCAAGTAACGTTTGACCCAACATTTTTATACAAACATGGTCACCAACGTTAATGCTAATCTCATTCCAAAATGCACCAAAACAGAATATGAATGTTAGTTGCTAACGTTCATCATCAAAGAATCACTCCTAAATGCTTCAATCAAGGCCAAGGCTCAGATCCAAGTATTTGAAGTATTTGAAGATCCAATTGAAGAGGGGTATAAATAGAAGAATTGTTGAAGAATGAAGAGCTCTTGGGGGAGACCCTGAAGGGGGCTTTGGGAGTTCAATTCCCTGATTTTCATTTCCTGCACTTTTCTTTTAGTTTCTTTTGTACATTCTTTATTTCTTTCTGCACTTTTCTTTTTCTGTAAATTTAATTGAGCTATGAACAGCTAAACCCACTTTCATTGGGTTAGAGAGCTCTGTGTAATTAAATGGATCAATATTAGTTTTCATATTTTTTCTTCTTTCTTTTCTCTTGATCTTTCTAGAAAGCTTTCGTTCCTCATCCAATTCGATAGTTGTGTTGGAAAAGAAGCTATTCATAATTGAATCTACTCTGAACCTTGGAAGAGGAATGAGGAGATCATGCTAGAAATGCTTTCTCACATTGGATTAGATTAGGGTTTGGATGGATATCGTGACATATAATCCTACCAACACTTTGATCTATGAATATGTGTGGTATAATCAGTGACCATACTTCATCTCTTTCCATGAGCACTTAAATCAAGGAATTGGGCAATTGTTCATGCTTAGAAAGATTAGATTGCAAATGAATTGGGATCTAATCACCTAAGATTGCCAAGAAGATCAATGAATGCATTGATTGAGGAAGAGATGAAAATGAATTTGATCTGGAGAATTATAACATCTCTTGACCCCAATGAGGTTTCCCATTTCTGATCTACCCATTCTTTTACATTCTATCTTTAATTTGATGTTCAATTTTCCCATTCCCATTTAATTTCTTACAATTTAAGTTTCTGCACTTATATTCTTGCAATTTAATTTTAGCTATTTAATTTCTTACTCTTTAAGTTTCCTACCAATTTTACTTTCTGTGATCCCAATCTCAAATTGATTTTAGTTCAACTAGAATAATTCTCCAATTAACATTGATCAACCAACCAATCCCTATGGGATTTGACCTCACTCTACAGTGAGTTTTTACTTGACGACAATCCGGTGCACTTGCTGGTAAAAATTTGTTGAGAGACAATTTTGTGACATCAGAGAGCACAGGAAAGAAGTTCACTATGAGGGGTGAAGATATGAGCCCCTATAATCCTCCTCCTTAGAAGACCTGACCGTCAAGCTAGTGATGGTAAAAAAGTGCTTGTTGGGAGGCAACCCAACCATAAGTATCCTTTGAGTTTGTTTCAATTTTATTTCAGTTTTGTTTAAGTTTGTTTTCATTTCATTTTTCATTGATCTTTAGAGTTTTCCTAGTTTTTCTAATGTTTGTGTTCATGTAAGGTATTTAGGACAGGGACAGAAGAGCTCAGACAAAAGAACAGAACGCCCTAGAAAAAAATACCTGTGGGTACTAAACGCCAGGGAGGGCATTTAGCGCCAGGAGAGGAGTAGTAAGCATGGGCATTTAACACCCAAATTGGGAGTTTAACACCCAAATTGGGTGTTCCACAAAATTTTAGCACCCCCCTTAGGGCACTGAATGCCAGCGAGGGTGTTTAGCGCTAGGGGTGCTCGTCCCCCTTACAAAAAAAATGTTACTGATCCCCTGCTGGTTTAACGCCTAGAGGGGAGAACTCAAGGATGGAGGAATGACTTTAGCCATTGGTTAAACCCCAAACCCAACCACATTTGACCAATTCAACCTTCTCTTTCTCTCTCCCCCTTACCCACTTTTCCATCCACATTCATCCATCCCATCACCCATCACTTCCCTTGATTCTCTTAACCCACCTCCCACTCCACCCAATCAACTTTCATCTATCCCATCCATCTCTCCTCCTAACAACCCAAATTCAAATTCAATCCCCCCTTCACCCATAATCGAACCACTCCCCCTCCCTACCTATAAATAACCCACTCTTCATCCACTTTCACCACTCCTCACACTACTCTCTCCTTCTTACTTACCCTTCCCCATACACACTCACTTTTCTTTCTTTTCCCCTATCCCTTAGCCAAGGCCGAAGCCTTTCCTTCCTTTCCCCCTATCCATTTTATTTCTATTTTCCTTTTTCTTATTTTTTATCTTTATTTTGCTCAGAAACGAGCAAACCTTTTAAGTTTGGTATTCGACGCTCCACTTTTTCTTTATTTGTACTATCTCCATGGCATCCAAGACTAGAGAATCCTCATCAAGAAATAGAAAAGAGAAGGCTCCTACCTCCGACCGATGAAACTTCACTCGGTTATCCTCTAAAACACATGAGGATCATTTTTATGAGGTAGTGCACAAGAAGAAGGTTATTCCTAAGGTCTGCTTCGATATGAAGCCGAATGAGTACTCAGAGATCCTTACTAGATTTTGAGACAGGGTTGGGAAGTTCTGGGCAACCTCATAACTGAGGTTGGAGCATTGATGGTGCGGGAGTTCTACGTCAATGCTTAGGTGACATACAAGCATGTTAGAGGAGTGAACCCGTAGCTGAAGAATTGGCGCACCATGGTCAGAGGGCATATCATGGATTTCAGCCCGGAGAGTATGAGGGTGGCATTACAGTTACCACCATCCAGAGATGACCCTCATTTATACACTTACAGGGTCAACACTGACCAGAGATTGGATCAAGTTCTTGCTGACATTTGCCCTCTCAGAGCTCAGTGGAGGAAGAATTCTAGAGGTAAGCCATACCAGCTGGGTAGGCATGACCTCAAGTCAGTTGTCCAAGGATGGTTGGAGTTCATCCAGCGTTCCATCCTTCCTATGACTAACCATTCTGATGTTACAATCGAGTAGGCAGTGATGATTCATTGTATTATGCCCGACAACGAGGTGGGGATGCATGAGGTGATCCCTCAAGAGTTCTATAAGATAGCTGACAAGTACTCCAACACTGCAAGATTGGATTTTCCTCATCTCATCTATCACCTACATGCAGCAGCTAGAGCTCACATTGATGGAGATATCCCGATTGGCATTGAAAGACCAATCACAAAGATGGGTGGTGTGTGAAATTTAACTCCACAAGTTTTGCACAGATAAACCGACAAGTACATCGGGTAGGCCAACTAATACCTCAAGTGAGTGAGGGTCGAATCTCACGGAGATTGTTGGATTGAGCAAGTAATGGCTATCTTGTAAATCTTGGTCACGCGATTAGAAAAGATGGTTGTTTATTTGAAAGCATAAAGAAAATAATAAAGAACAAAATACTAGATTAGTGTAAAAGCAATAATATAGATACAGTTAAGGCTTCGGTGATGTGTATTCTTTCTAGATTAACATTTCTTACTGTCTACTTCAATAACAAATGATTCATTCAATGGCAGCCGTAATTGACTAACTCATGTAACATCCACATCAAGTTAGTCTCTTCTAAACCATAACAGTCCACCATATCTGAGAAACTCATGTAGCATCCTCATCAAGTTAACTTATGGCTTCCCACTATAGTCAAAGGTGAAGACCTAAGCAATCCACTCCCCTTCGCGATCCTACTCAAAATGCCACAGACAGGGTCGGATCTGCTAGACCACGGAACGTTGCTTCTCAGACTCTAGCCTTAACGCCACAGAGACCTCAGTAACCCACGGTCAACAGGATTTTATGTCACTTATCCAAAGTTGCCCAGGTATGCTCTTGGAATCCGCAGTGCACTTTCTAGCTGTGGATCAATGTTATCCAGGTCAGGATTCACACGAAACCCATGTAGAACAAGGATGATTGTCACGGGTTATCCTCAATTCATGAGATGAAGAATGAAAATACACAAGAGAATGGAATAAAAACTGTATTGAAATAAAAATAGTAATATTATTAATCCATGAGAATCAGCAGAGCTCCTAACCCTAACTTAGGAGGTTTAGTTGCTCATGCTTTACAGAAGTAATAGAAGTAATGTGTCTGTGTTTCTCCTTTGTTGGGAGGCATAATCCTCAGGAGGAAGAAAGTCTCTTATTTATAATAAAATACTAGACCTAAAAGATGTTACTCATAATTGGAAATAACAAAAATGTGATAAACTAAGCTAAAGGGTGCTAAAATCCACTTTCGGGCACACATGGTGAGTGTTTGGGCTGAGATTTTGGTGAATTCACGTCCTAGTGCTTCTCTTGGGGCGTTGGATGCCGAGTTTGACACCTTTTGGGTGTCCAAACGCCAGCATGCTCCCTTTGGAGCATTGAACACCAGAAAGAGGGTAGTTCTTGGACGTTCAACGCCCATTATGGGCAGGCTCCATCGAAGAAAAGTAAGGACCATTATATATTGCTGGGCAGGCTCTAGAAGTTAGCTTTCCAACTCTGTTGAGAGCACATTATTGGGATCTCTGTAGCTCCAAAAATACTCGTTTGAGTGTATCGAGGTCAGAATCTGATAGCAGCTGGTATGCTTTCCTTACCTCTGAATCGGACTTTGCCAAGGCTCCTCAATTTCAACCAGAAATTACCTGAAATCATCACAAAACACAACAACTCAAAGTAAAATCCAAAAATATGAATTTTACACTAAAACCTATGAGAATATAATAAAACTTAAACAAAACATAACTAAAACAATATGAAAATGATGCCAAAAAGCCTATAAAATATTCGCTCATTAGAACAATAAATCTCAGAGTTTTCAATGAAGGGAAGGTGGTGCATGAAATTGTGATCACTACTTTTCACAACTCAAATAATCCCCAGTAATGAATCCAAAAACTTGGTGCTCAATACCATGGTATAAACACAACTTCGCACAACTAACCAGCAAGTGCACTGGGTCGTCCAAGTAATAAACCTTACGCGAGTAAGGGTCGATCCCATGGAGATTGTTGGTATGAAGCAAGCTATGGTCACCTTGTAAATCTTAGTCAGGCAGATTCAATTGGGTATGGGTGATATATGAATAAAGCATAAAACAAGGATAGAGATACTTATGTAATTCATTGGTGAGAATTTCAGATAAGCGTATGGAGATGCTTTGTCCTTTCCGTCTCTCTGCTTTCCTACTGTCTTCATCCAATCCTTCTTACTCCTTTCCATGGCAAGCTGTATGTTGGGCATCACCGTTGTCAGTGGCTACAATCCCGTCCTCTTAGTGAAAATGTTCAACGCACCCTGTCACGGCACGGCTAATCATCTGTCGGTTCTCAATCAGGTTGGAGTAGAATCCATTGATTCTTTTGCGTCTGTCACTAATGCCCAGCCTTCAGGAGTTTGAAGCTCGTCACAGTCATTCAATCATTGAATCCTACTCAGAATACCACAGACAAGGTTTAGACCTTCCGGATTCTCTTGAATGCCGCCATCAATTCTAGCTTATACCACGAAGATTCTGATTAAGGAATCCAAGAGATAAACATTCAAGCCTTGTTTGCTTGTAGAACGGGAGTGGTTGTTAGGCACGCGTTCATAAGTGAGAATGATGATGAGCGTCACATAATCATCACATTCATCAAGTTCTTGAGAGCAAATGAATATCTTGGAATAAGAACAAGCTGAATTGAATAGAAGAACAATAGTAATTGCATTAATACTCGAGGTACAGCAGAGCTCCACACCTTAATCTATGGTGTGTAGAAACTCCACCGTTGAAAATACATAAGAACAAGGTTCAGAGATGGCCGAATGGACAGCCTCCCAATGATCTAAGAACTAGACGTCCAAAGATGATCAAAAGATCTAAATTGATCCAAAGATGATCAAAGATCCAAAGATGAAAATACAATAGTAAAAGGTCCTATTTGTAGAGAACTAGTAGTCTAGGGTTTACAGAAATGAGTAAATGACATAAAAATCCACTTCCGGGCCCACTTGGTGTGTGCTTGGGCTGAGCATTGAAGTATTTTCGTGTAGAGACTCCTCTTGTAGTTAAACGCCAGCTTTTGTGCCAGTTTGGGCGTTTAACTCCCATTCTTGTGCCAGTTCCGGCGTTTAACGCCGGGCATTCTTGAGCTGATTTGGAACGCCGGTTTGGGCCATCAAATCTCAGGCAAAGTATGAACTATTATACATTGCTGGAAAGCCCAGGATGTCTACTTTCCAACGCCGTTGAGAACGCGCCAATTGGGCTTCTGTAGCTCCAGAAAATCCACTTCGAGTACAGGGAGGTCAGAATCCAACAGCATATGTAGTCCTTTTCAGTCTCTGAATCAGATTTTTGCTCAAGTCCCTCAATTTCAGCCAGAAAATACCTGAAATCACAGAAAAACAAACAAACTCATAGTAAAGTCCAGAAAAGTGAATTTTAACTAAAAGCTAATAAAAATATACTAAAAACTAACTAAAACATACTAAAAACAATGCCAAAAAGCGTACAAATTATCCGCTCATCACAACACCAAACTTAAATTGTTGCTTGTCCCCAAGCAACTGAAAGCCAAATAAGATAAAAAGAAGAGAATATGCAATGAATTCCAAAAACATCTATGAAGATCGGTATTAATTAGATGAGCGGGGCTTTTAGCTTTTTGCCTCAGAACAGTTTTGGCATCTCACTTTATCCTTTGAAATTCAGAATGATTGGCTTCTATAGGAACTCAGAATCCAGATAGTGTTATTGATTCTCCTAGTTAAGTATGATGATTCTTGAACACAGCTACTTTATGAGTCTTGGCCGTGGCCCAAAGCACTCTGTCTTCGAGTATTACCACCGGATACATAAATGCCACAGACACATAATTGGGTGAACCTTTTCAGATTGTGACTCAGCTTTGCTAGAGTCCCCAATTAGAGGTGTCCAGGGTTCTTAAGCACACTCTTTTTGCCTTGGATCACAACTTTATTTCTTTCTTTTTCTTTTTCTCTTTCTTTTCTCTTTTTTTTCGTTTTTTTCTCCTCTCTTTTTTTTTGTATTCACAGCTTTTTCTTGCTTCAAGAATCATTTTTATGATTTTTCAGATCCTCAGTAACATGTCTCCTTTTTCATCATTCTTTCAAGAGCCAACATTCATGAATAACAAATTCAAAAGACTTATGCACTGTTCAAGCATACATTCAGAAGAAAAAAGTATTGCCACCACATCAAAATAATTAATCTGTTATAAAATTTAAAATTCATGCAATTCTTCTCTTTTTCAATTAAGAACATTTTTCATTTAAGAAAGGTGATGGATTCATAGGACATTCATAACTTTAAGGCATAGACACTAAGACACTAATGATCACAAGACACAAACATAGATAACATAAGCATAAAATTCGAAAAACAGGAAAATAGAGAACAAGGAAATTAAAGAACGGGACCACCTTAGTGATGGCGGCTTGTTCTTCCTCTTGAAGATCTTATGGAGTGCTTGAGCTCCTCAATGTCTCTTCCTTGCCTTTGTTGCTCCTCTCTCATGATTCTTTGATCTTCTCTAATTTCATGGAGGAGAATGGAATGTTCTTGGTGCTCCACCCTTAGTTGTCCCATGTTGAAACTCAATTCTCCTAGGGAGGTGTTGATTTGCTCACAATAGTTTTGTGGAGGAAAGTGCATCCCTTGAGGCATCTCAGGGATTTCATGATGAGTGGGATCTCTTGTTTGCTCCATCCTTTTCTTAGTGATGGGCTTGTCCTCATCAATGGGGATGTCTCTCTCTATTTCAACTCCAACTGAATAACAGAGGTGACAAATGAGATGAGGAAAGGCTAACCTTGCCAAGGTAGAGGACTTGTCCGCCATCTTATAAAGTTCTTGGGCTATAACCTCATGAACTTCTACTTCTTCTCCAATCATGATACTATGGATCATGATGGCCCGGTCTAGAGTAACTTCAGACCGGTTGCTAGTGAGAATGATTGAGCGTTGGATAAACTCCAACCATCCCCTAGCTACGGGCTTGAGGTCATTGATGTGCGGAAAACGATTCGACACAAAACTCACCGGCAAGTGCACCGGGTCGCATCAAGTAATAATAACTCACATGAGTGAGGTCGATCCCACAGGGATTGAAGGATTGAGCAATTTTAGTTTAGTGGTTGGTTTAGTCAAGCGAATCAAGTATTGGTTAAGTGATTTGTGTTTAACAGGAAGTAAATGACAGTAAATGTAAAGGGGGAAGGGTAGAATTGCAGAAATTAAAAGAAACTGAAAGTAAAAGGACTGAATCTTAAAGAACAAGAAAGTAAATGACTGAAACTTAAAGTGCAAGAAATGTAAATTGTAGTAACTTAAATTGCAAGGAATATAAATTGCTTGAATGTAAAAGGGATTTCAGGATAGGGATTTTAGAATTTAAGCAAGAGAATGTGAATTGCAACAATCAATAGAGCAGGAATTGAATTAGAAACAATTATGATTCAAACAGTAAGGAAATAAAGTACAGCAGAGGTTCACAGAAGAACCAAAAGTAAATTGGGATCTCAGGGCTCAAGAGACTAGGTAGCAGAGCCTAGATCTCAATTACCTTCCTAGATCCAAGTACTCAAGGCAATTAACAAGAAATAGAAGAAGAAATAGTAAAGGACAGTGAAATTAAATTTAATTGTGCAGAAAGGAATTAAAGAGATTTTGAATGGAGGTTGAGACAGAATTTCCTCAACTCTTCACACCCAAAACTCAAAACAAGAAAAATAAAAGTGCTCCAGCAAGAACGAGGAGGAAGAGAGATCAATTCTCCTCCCCAATTCTCTGAAATCTCAGTGAAGTCACCAAGAGAAGTTGCAGAATTCAAAATCGAGTAAAAGGTAAATGTCAAAAGTTCCAAAGTGAAAGTAAAGGTAAAAATGGAAGTAAAAATAAAAGGAAAGCTAAAAGTCCCAATTACATTAAACTAACTCCTATTTATACACTTTCTATTCTTGGATTTTGAGATTTGGATGGGCTTTTGACTTGGTGAAGAATTGAATTAAATTGGATTTTTAATTCAATTTTTGGCCCATGAGAAGTTGCTTCCAGGAGGCTGCCCTGCCCTTGCGGAGGGCAAGGCAGAAAATGGTGCTTGGTGCGTGCATGGTGCGGCTTTGGTGCGGTCTTGGTGCGCAGAACGCTGCCCTGCCCGCGCGGAGGGCGGGGCAGGAAAAATTGGTGCGCCAGATGGGTGCTGTGGTGCGCTGCTGGTGCTGCCAGATTCATTCCTTGGTGCGCCAGACTCGTTTCTTGGTGCGCCAGAATCATGCCACACAAAATGCTGCCCTGCCCTCGCGGAGGGCAGGGCAGTGTTTCCAAAATGAAGTCCCGCGTTCGAATCCTAGCAGAAACACACGCTTATTCAATTTCTTCACCTTTCTTGGCACGGTAATGGAACTTAGTTCCTTGCTTCCTCATGGTCCCGTGTTCAACTCTTGTGGCAACCATTTGGAGACATTTTCCTTTGATTTTCTCCCCTTGGTGAGCCCGATACTACCCTTGTGGAGGGCAGGGCAAGGTTTTGTTCCTCTTGATTCCAAGGCACAGATTTGTGCTCTGCCCTTGTAGTGGGCAGGGCAGAGTTGCCTTTTATGCTTGGTTCTGGTGCACGAAATTGTGATCAATACTTTTTAATACACGAAATAATCCCTAGTAATGACTCCAAAGACTTGGTGCTCAATACCATGGCATAAACACAACTTCGCACAACTAACCAGCAAGTGCACTGGGTCGTCCAAGTAATAAACCTTACGCGAGTAAGGGTCGATCCCACGGAGATTGTTGCTATGAAGCAAGCTATGATCACCTTGTAAATCTCAGTCAGGCAGACTCAAATCGGTATAGTGATAAACGAATAAAGCATGAAGATAAAGATAGAGATACTTATGTATATCATTGGTGAGAGCTTCAGACAAGCGTATGAAGATGCCTTCCCTTCCGTCTCTCTGCTTTCCTACAGTCTTCATCCAATCCTTCTTACTCCTTTCCATGGCAAGCTCATGTAGGGTTTCACTGTTGTCAGTGGCTACCTCCCATCCTCTCAGTGAAAATGTTCCCATGCTCTGTTACAGCATATGGCTAATCAGCTGTCGGTTCTCGGTCAGGCCGGAATAAAATCCATCGATCCTTTTGCGTCTGTCACTAACGCCCCGCCTGCTAGGAGTTTGAAGCACGTCACAGTCATTCAATCATTGAATCCTACTCAGAATACCACAGACAAGGTTAGACCTTCCGGATTCTCTTGAATGCCGCCATCAGTTCTCGCCTATACCACGAAGACTCTGATCTCACGGAATGGCTGGCTCGTTTGTCAGGCGAGCACTCGGTTGTCAGGCGATCAACCATGCATCATGTATCAGGAATCCAAGAGATATTCACTAAGCCTCGTATGCTTGTAGAACAAGAATGGTTGTCAGTCACCTTGTTCATGAGTGAGAATGATGATGAGTGTCACGGATCATCACATTCATCAAGTTGAAGAACAAGTGATATCTTGGACAAAGAACAAGTGGAATTGAATAGAAGAACAATAGTAATTGCATTAATACTCGAGGTACAGCAGAGCTCCACACCTTAATCTATGGTGTGTAGAAACTCCACCGTTGAAAATACATAAGAACAAGGTCTAGGCATGGCCGAATGGCCAGCCTCCCAAATGATCTAAGATAGCATAAAACTCAAAGATAGCTACCAAGAATCTTAGATGATAATACAATAGTAAAAGGTCCTACTTATAGAAAACTAGTAGCCTAAGGTGTACAAAGATGAGTAAATGACATAGAAATCCACTTCCGGGCCCACTTGGTGTGTGCTTGGGCTGAGCAATGAAGCATTTTCGTGTAGAGACTCTCCTTGGAGTTAAACGCCAGCTTTTATGCCAGTTTGGGCGTTTAACTCCCATTTAGGTGCCAGTTCCGGCGTTTAACGCTGGAATTTCTTGAGGTGACTTTGAATGCCGGTTTGGGCCATCAAATCTTGAGCAAAGTATGGACTATCATATATTGCTGGAAAGCCCAGGATGTCTACTTTCCAACGCCGTTGAGAGCGTGCCAATTGGGCTTCTGTAGCTCCAGAAAATCCACTTCGAGTGCAGGGAGGTCAGAATCCAACAGCATCTGTAGTCCTTTTGAGTCTCTGAATCAGATTTTTGCTCAGGTCCCTCAATTTCAGCCAGAAAATACCTGAAATCACAGAAAAACACACAAACTCATAGTAAAGTCCAGAAAAGTGAATTTTAACTAAAAACTAATAAAAATATACTAAAAACTAACTAGATCATACTAAAAACATACTAAAAACAATGCCAAAAAGCGTACAAATTATCCGCTCATCACAACACCAAACTTAAATTGTTGCTTGTCCCCAAGCAACTGAAGATCAAATAGGATAAAAAGAAGAGAATATGCAATGAACTCCAAAAACATCTATGAAGATTAGTATTAATTAGATGAGCGGGGCTTTTAGCTTTTTGCCTCTGAATAGTTTTGGCATCTCACTTTATCCTTTGGAACTCAGAATGATTGGCTTCTTTAGGAACTCAGAATCCAGATAGTGTTATTGATTCTCCTAGTTAAGTATGATGATTCTTGAACACAGCTACTTATTGAGTCTTGGCTGTGGCCCAAAGCACTCTGTCTTCCAGTATTACCATCGGATACATACATGCCACAGACACATAATTGGGTGAACCCTTTCAGATTGTGACTCAGCTTTGCTAAAGTCCCCAATTAGAGGTGTCCAGGGTTCTTAAGCACACTCTTATTGCCTTGGATCACAACTTTATTTCTTTCTTTTTCTTTCTTTTTTTTTCTTTTCGGTTTTTTTTTCGCTTGCTTCCTTCTTTTTTTTTTGTATTCACTGCTTTTTCTTGCTTCAAGAATCATTTTTATGATTTTTCAGATCCTCAGTAACATGTCTCCTTTTTCATCATTCTTTCAAGAGCCAACATTCATGAACCACAAATTCAAAAGACATATGCACTGTTCAAGCATACATTCAGAGAACAAAAGTGTTGCCACCACATCAAAATAATTAAACTGTTATAAAATTCAAAATTCATGCAATTCTTCCCTTTTTCAATTAAGAACAACTCTTTAAGAAAGGTGATAGATTCATAGGACATTCATAACTTTAAGGCATAGACACTAAGACACTAATGATCATAAGACACAAACATGGATAACATAAGCATGAAAATTTCGAAAAACAAGAAAATAAAGAACAAGGAGATTAAAGAACGGGTCCACCTTAGTGATGGCGGCTTGTTCTTCCTCTTGAAGGTCTTATGGAGTGCTTGAGCTCCTCAATGTCTCTTCCTTGTCTTTGTTGCTCCTCTCTCATGATTCTTTGATCTTCTCTAATTTCATGGAGGAGGATGGAATGTTCTTGGTGCTCCACCCTTAGTTGTCCCATGTTGGAACTCAATTCTCCTAGGGAGGTGTTTAGTTGCTCCCAATAGTCTTGTGGAGGAAAGTGCATCCCTTGAGGTATCTCAGGGATCTCATGATGAGAGGGGTCTCTTGTTTGCTCCATCCTTTTCTTGGTGATGGGCTTGTGGTCATGCCTTCTCAGTTAAACCGGCTTTCCTCTTGAATCTCTCTTCCATTGAGCGCCCTCTTCACAAATGACTGTGAGGACTTGGTCCAACCTTTGATCAAAGTTGACCCTTCTAGTGTAAGGATATGCATCTCCTTGCATCATGGGCAAGTTGAATGCTAACCTTACATTTTCCGGACTAAAATCCAAGTATTTCCCCCGAACCATAGTAAGATAATTCTTTGGATCCGGGTTCACACTTTGATCATGGTTCTTGGTGATCCATGCATTGGCATAGAACTCTTGAACCATCAAGATTCCGACTTGTTGAATGGGGTTGGTAAGCACTTCCCAACCTCTTCTTCGGATCTCATGGCGGATCTCCGGATATTCACCCTTTTTGAGTGAAAAGGGGACCTCGGGGATCACCTTCTTCAAGGCCACAATTTCATAGAAGTGGTCTTGATGCACCATTGAGATGAATCTATCCATCTCCCATGACTCAGAGGTGGAAGCTTTTGCCTTCCCTTTCCTCTTTCTAGAGGTTTCTCCGGCCTTGGATGCCATAAATGGTTATGGAAAACGAAAAAGCAACGCTTTTACCACACCAAACTTAAAAGGTTTGCTCGTCCTCGAGCAAAAAGAAGAAAGAAGAGAGTAGAAGAAGAAGAAATGAGGAAGAAGGAGATGGCTTATGTATTCGGCCAAGGGGGGTGAGAAGTGGTGTTTAGGTTGTGTGAAAATGAAGGATTGAAGAAGGGTATTTATAGGAGAGAGGGGACATGGGGTTCGGCCATTATGGGTGGGTTTGGGAGGGAAAGTGGTTTGAATTTGAAGGGTGAGGTTGGTGGGGTTTTATGAAGGATGGAGGTGAGTGGTGAAGAGAAAGATGGGATTTGATAGGTGAAGGGGTTTTGGGGAAGAGGTAATGAGGTGATTGGTGAATGGGGGAAGAAGAGAGAGAGTGGTGGTGGGGTTGGTGGGGATCCTGTGGGGTCCACAGATCCTGTGGTGTCAAAGAAAAGTCATCCATGCACCAAATGGCATCAAAAATCACGTTTTGAGCCATTTCTGGCGTTAAACGCCGGGCTGGTGCCCATTCCTGGCGTTTAACGCCAGGTTCTTGCCCTTTTCTGGCGTTTAACGCCAGTCTGGTGCCCCTTTCTGGCGTTAAATGCCCAGAATGGTGCCAGACTGGGCGTTAAACGCCCAACTGCTAGCCTCACTGGCGTTTAAACGCCAGTGAATTCTTCCTCCAGGGTGTGCTGTTTTTCATCCTGTTTTTCATTCTGTTTTTGCTTTTTCAATGGATTTTGTGACTTCTTATGATCATCAACCTACAAAAAACATAAAATAACAAAAGAAAATATATAAAATATAATCATTGGGTTGCCTCCCAACAAGCGCTTCTTTAATGTCAGTAGCTTGACAGAGGGCTCTCATGGAGCCTTACAGATACTCAGAGCATTGTTGGAACCTCCCAACACCAAACTTAGAGTTTGAATGTGGGGGTTCAACACCAAACTTAGAGTTTGGTTATGGCCTCCCAACACCAAACTTAGAGTTTGACTGTGGGGGCTCTGTTTGTCTCTGATTTGAGAGAAGCTCTTCATGCTTCTTCTCCATGATGACAGAGGGGTATCCTTGAGCCTTAAACACAAAGGATTCTTCATTCACTTGAATGATCAGTTCACCTCCATCAACATCAATCACAGCCTTTGCTGTGGCTAGGAAGGGTCTGCCAAGGATGATGGATTCATCCATGCACTTCCCAGTCTCTAGGACTATGAAATCAGTAGGGATGTAGTGGTCTTCAACTTTTACCAGAACATTCTCTACAAGTCCATGAGCTTGTTTTCTTGAGTTGTCTGCCATCTCTAGTGAGATTCTTGCAGCTTGTACCTCAAAGATCCCTAGCTTCTCCATTACAGAGAGAGGCATGAGGTTCACACTTGACCCTAAGTCACACAGGGCCTCCTTGAAGGTCATGGTGCCTATGGTACAAGGTATGGAAAACTTCCCAGCATCTTGTTTCTTTTGGGGTAATCTCTGCCTAGACAAGTCATCCAGTTCTTTGGTGAGCAAAAGAGGTTCAGTCTCCCAAGTCTCATTTCCAAATAACTTGTCATTTAGCTTCATGATTGCTCCAAGGTATTTAGCAACTTGCTCTTCAGTGACATACTCATCCTCTTCAGAGGAAGAATACTCATCAGAGCTCATGAAAGGCAGAAGTAAGTCCAATGGAATCTCTATGGTCTCATTTTGAGCCTCAGATTCCCATGGTTCCTCATTAGGGAACTCATTGGAGGTTGGTGCACGCCCATTGAGGCCTTCCTCAGTGGCGTTCACTTCCTCTCTTTCCTCTCCAAATTCGGCCATGTTGATGGCCTTGCACTCTCCTTTTGGATTTTCTTCTGTATTGCTTGGAAGAGTACTTGGAGGGAGTTCAGTAATTTTCTTGCTCAGCTGTCCTACTTGTGCTTCCAAATTCCTAATGGAAGACCTTGTTTCAGTCATGAAACTTTGAGTGGTTTTGATTAGATCAGAGACCATGGTTGCGAAGTCAGAGGGGTTCTGCTTAGAATTCTCTGTCTGTTGCTGAGAAGATGATGGAAAAAGCTTGCCATTGCTAAACCTGTTTCTTCCACCATTGTTGTTATTGAAACCTTGTTGAGGTCTCTCTTGATTCTTCCATGAGAAATTTGGGTGATTTCTCCATGAAGAATTATAGGTGTTTCCATAGGGTTCTCCTAGGTAATTCACCTCTTCCATTGAAGGGTTCTCAGGATCATAAGCTTCTTCTTCAGATGAAGCATCCTTAGTACTGCTTGGTGCATTTTGCATTCCAGACAGACTTTGAGAAATCAAATTGACTTGTTGAGTCAATATCTTGTTCTGAGCCAATATGGCATTCAGAGTGTCAATCTCAAGAACTCCTTTCTTCTGACTAGTCCCATTGTTCACAGGATTCCTTTCAGAAGTGTACATGAATTGGTTATTTACAACCATTTCAATGAGCTCTTGAGCTTCTGTAGGCGTCTTCTTCAGATGAAGAGATCCTCCAGCAGAGCTATCCAAAGACATTTTGGATAGTTCAGAGAGACCATCATAGAAAATACCTATGATGCTCCATTCAGAAAGCATGTCAGAGGGACACTTTCTGATTAATTGTTTGTATCTTTCCCAAGCTTCATAGAGGGACTCACCATCCTTCTGTCTGAAGGTTTGGACTTCCACTCTAAGCTTACTCCATTTTTGAGGTGGAAAGAACTTTGCCAAGAAGGCATTGACTAGCTTTTCCCAAGAGTCCAGGCTGTCTTTAGGTTGTGAGTCCAACCATATTCTAGCTCTGTCTCTTACAGCAAAAGGGAATAGCATCAGTCTGTAGACCTCAGGGTCAACCCCATTAGTCTTGACTGTGTCACAGATTTGCAAGAACTCAGCTAAAAACTGATGAGGATCTTCCATTGGAAGTCCATGGAACTTGCAATTCTGTTGCATTAGAGAAACTAACTGAGGCTTAAGCTCAAAGTTGTTTGCTCCAATGGCAGGGATAGAGATGCTTCTCCCATAGAAGTCGGGAGTAGGTGCAGTAAAGTCACCCAGCACCTTCCTTGCATTGTTGGCATTGTTGTTGTTTTTGGCTGCCATGGGTTCTTCTTCTTTGAAGAATTCGGTCAGGTCCTCAACAGAGAGTTGTGCCTTAGCTTCTCTTAGCTTCCGCTTCAAGGTCCTTTCAGGTTCAGGGTCAGCTTCAACAAGAATGCCTTTGTCTCTGCTCCTGCTCATATGAAAGAAAAGAGAACAAGAAAATGTGGAATCCTCTATGTTACAGTATAGAAATTCCTTGAGGTGTCAGAGGAAAATAAGAATAGAAGAAAGAAGAAGGGGAAGAATTCGAACTTTATTAAATAGAGTTCGAGTTGTGCATTAAGAAGGAGTTATACTCCATAAATAGAAGGATGTGAGAAGAGGGGAAGAGAATTTTCGAAAATTAATTAAAAAAATGTCAAAAACATTTTGAAAAATTGATTGATAATTTTCGAAAATTCAAAGTGGAAAAGAAATCAAGTGATTTTTGAAAAAGATTTTGAAATTAGAAATCAAAATGATTTGATTGAAAACTTATTTTGAAAAAGATGTGATTGAGAAGATATGATTTGAAAACAATTTTAAAAAGATTTGATTTTAAAAATTAATGACTTGCCTAACAAGAAAAGATATGATTCAAACATTTAAACCTTTCTCAACAGAAAAGGTAACAACCTTTGAGATGTTCAATCAAATCATTAATTGTTAGTAAGTATCTTTGAAAAAGGAAAGAAATTGATTTTGAAAACATTTGATTGAAAAGATATGATTTGAAAAAGATTTGATTTTGAAAAACTTTGAAAACTTGAAAAAAAATTGATTTTGAAAACAAAATCCTCCCCCTTGTGCCATCCTGGCGTTAAACGCCCAGAATGGTATCCATTCTGGCGTTTAACGCCCAAAATGCACCCTTTTTGGGCGTTAAACGCCCAACCAGGTACCCTGGCTGGCGTTTAAACGCCAGTCTGTCCTTCTTCACTGGGCGTTTTGAACGCCCAGCTTTTTCTGTATAATTCCTCTGTAGTATGTTCTGAATCTTCAATTCTCTGTATTATTGACTTGAAAAGACACAAATTAAAAATATTTTTGGATTTTTAATAATCAAAATGCAACAAGAATCAAATAACAATGCATGCAAGACACCAAACTTAGCAGTTTGTATACTACTGACACTATATGAGACACATAAACACTCAAGTCAAAAGAATTCAAAGATCAGAGTAAGAAATCATCAAGAATTACTTGAAGATCCTTAAGACACATGAATGAATGTATGCAATTGACACCAAACTTAAGATGAGACACTAGACTCAAGCAAGAAACATCAAATATTTTTGGGTTTTTATGATTTTGTGAATTTTTTTTTTTTTGTGATTTTCGAAAATTAAGTGGAAAAAGATATCAAAATTCTTAATGAGAATTCCAGGAATCAGTGCAATGCTAGTCTAAGACTCCGGTCCAGGAATTAGACATGGCTTCACAGCCAGCCAAGATTTCAAAGAAAGCTTCGGTCCAAAACACTAGACATGGCCAAAGGCCAGCCAAGCCTTAGCAGATCACTGCTCCAAAAAGCAAGATTGATAAAAAATCAACAAGCTTCTGTGATGATAAGTTGAAACCTCGGTCCAATGAGATTAGACATGGCTTCTCAGCCAGCCAGATTTCAACAAATCATCATGAAACTCTAGAATTCATCTTCAAGAATTTCGAAAAAAATAAATACCTAATCTAAGCAACAAGATGAACCGTCAGTTGTCCATACACAAACAATCCCCGGCAACGGCGCCAAAAACTTGGTGCACGAAATTGTGATCAATACTTTTTAATACACGAAATAATCCCTAGTAATGGCTCCAAAGACTTGGTGCTCAATACCATGGCATAAACACAACTTCGCACAACTAACCAGCAAGTGCACTGGGTCGTCCAAGTAATAAACCTTACGCGAGTAAGGGTCGATCCCACGGAGATTGTTGCTATGAAGCAAGCTATGGTCACCTTGTAAATCTCAGTCAGGCAGACTCAAATGGGTATAGTGATAAACGAATAAAGCATGAAGATAAAGATAGAGATACTTATGTATATCATTGATGAGAGCTTCAGACAAGCGTATGAAGATGCCTTCCCTTCCGTCTCTCTGCTTTCCTACAGTCTTCATCCAATCCTTCTTACTCCTTTCCATGGCAAGCTCATGTAGGGTTTCACCGTTGTCAGTGGCTACCTCCCATCCTCTCAGAGAAAATGTTCCCATGCTCTGTCACAGCATATGGCTAATCAGCTGTCGGTTCTCGGTCAGGCCGGAATAAAATCCATCAATCCTTTTGCGTCTGTCACTAACGCCCCGCCTGCTAGGAGTTTGAAGCACGTCACAGTCATTCAATCATTGAATCCTACTCAGAATACCACAGACAAGGTTAGACCTTCCGGATTCTCTTGAATGCCGCCATCAGTTCTCGCCTATACCACGAAGACTCTGGTCTCACGGAATGGCTGGCTCGTTTGTCAGGCGAGCACTCGGTTGTCAGGCGATCAACCATGCATCATGTATCAGGAATCCAAGAGATATTCACTAAGCCTCGTATGCTTGTAGAACAAGAATGGTTGTCAGTCACCTTGTTCATGAGTGAGAATGATGATGAGTGTCACGGATCATCACATTCATCAAGTTGAAGAACAAGTGATATCTTGGACAAAGAACAAGCGGAATTGAATAGAAGAACAATAGTAATTGCATTAATACTCGAGGTACAGCAGAGCTCCACACCTTAATCTATGGTGTGTAGAAACTCCACCGTTGAAAATACATAAGAACAAGGTCTAGGCATGGCCGAATGGCCAGCCTCCCAAATGATCTAAGATAGCATAAAACTCAAAGATAGCTACCAAGATTCTTAGATGATAATACAATAGTAAAAGGTCCTACTTATAGAAAACTAGTAGCCTAAGGTGTACAAAGATGAGTAAATGACATAGAAATCCACTTCCGGGCCCACTTGGTGTGTGCTTGGGCTGAGTAATGAAGAATTTTCGTGTAGAGACTCTCCTTGGAGTTAAACGCCAGCTTTTATGCCAGTTTGGGCGTTTAACTCCCATTTAGGTGCCAGTTCCAGCGTTTAACGCTGGAATTTCTTGAGGTGACTTTGAACGCCGGTTTGGGCCATCAAATCTTGGGCAAAGTATGGACTATCATATATTTCTGGAAAGCCCAGGATGTCTACTTTCCAACGCCGTTGAGAGTGCGCCAATTGGGCTTCTGTAGCTCCAGAAAATCCACTTCGAGTGCAGGGAGGTCAGAATCCAACAGCATCTGCAGTCCTTTTGAGTCTCTGAATCAGATTTTTGCTCAGGTCCCTCAATTTCAGCCAGAAAATACCTGAAATCACAGAAAAACACACAAACTCATAGTAAAGTCCAGAAAAGTGAATTTTAACTAAAAACTAATAAAAATATACTAAAAACTAACTAGATCATACTAAAAACATACTAAAAACAATGCCAAAAAGCGTACAAATTATCCGCTCATCAGGTTCCCTTATGTTGCCCTCCTAGAGGGCAGTGTGCCCTTGTGGAGGGCAATGCTTGCCTCCCCCCATTGCATGCGGCACACTTTTTCCTTCCTTTGACCACGCTTCCTTCTCCTTGGGTCACACTTCCTTAGGCCATGCTTTTCCTTTTTTTCTTTTCTTCACCTTCAATAAACCAAAACAACTACTCAAAGTATCACTAAATTCAAGAGGCTTATAAATCAATTAAAATTCAATTAAAATTAGCTTAAACCTCATGAGTTAACATTAATTTCATGGTGGTTGCTTGATTTAAAGAAGTTATGCATTTTCACTCCAAATCACTTACTTAGGATGCAAGAAAGTGTATAAAGACTAATAAAACAAGTGAAATTAGCTTGAAAAATGGGTATATGATGACTTGTCATCACAACACCAAACTTAAATCTTGCTTGTCCCCAAGCAAGCATCAAAACTAAGAGAAATTGAAATGAACAAGAAAAGAACACATATCCTTATTAGGCATATAGCAGAACTTGATTTATGGGGTCTTTATGCAGACAATGATAACTCAAGTTATTGTTTGCTGTTACATAATACACATTTTTCATCAAAGGTTTGCTAAACTTGCTGTTATAAGACTTACTCTTTAATCACTCCCTTGCTAACTTTTCTTTCTTATAATGCATAACAAGCTTATTCTTTTGGAGGTTTGGTGTCAAATGTTGCAGTAATAGCCTTTGGCTTTATTTGTTTCTTTCTATTACTCAACATCTTTCCACCACAGACACATGGCTCACTAATTCTTCCTAGGATCATTGATGCCCAGCTTCTCTTTGGATAACTAAATGTTCTGTATCTAAGTTGCTCTTTATTGTGGACTTTCAATTGGCCATCCCAAATCAGTTGATCTAAGTGACCAGGTTTTAAAATACCCCTTAGAATTTACTCATCCAAGCATATCTTAGTACAAGAACACCACAGGCATGTGTCCTAGGGTCCAAGCTATTGGTGTCCAACCTTTATTCTTTGTTTTTCTTGCCACTTTGGCTTTTTCTTCTTCCTTTTCTTTCTTATTTTTGTTTTTGTTCTCAAGGGCTTTTTATTTATTGATGAGGATCTTTATAACAGCAAGCTAACTCACACTTGAATGAGAATGATATTATGCAATAATTATTTCATGAGTCATGCATTTAATCAAACACATATACCACCATTAACTTCCATTCTACTTATGCAACATTGGATATTTCACTTTTCAATTCAAACCAAATCTCTTTTATTCAAGCATATGGGAAACAAAACAAAATTAAAGCTAAGTGATGAATGACAAGCATTATGCAAACCATTTCTCTAGCTACTTATTGAATAACAGAAAGTACAAGAAAAAGAAATAAAAAGGAAATAAACAGTGGAGGCATATCATGTTTCAGACATGCTTCTCCTTATTAGAAGAGTTAAAGAAGGGGAATGAAAGAACTTTGCCACCTTCTATTGGTCGTGGCTGCTGCTTGATTCTCCCTTTTTCTTCTTTCTCTTCCCTGTCTTGGAATAATCTCGGATCTCTTCACCAGGACATCTTCTACCCCAAACAGAATCTAGGAGGCCTAAGAGCCCAACGTCTTCCAATCCTTTAAAAGTTGCCTCAGTATATTGACGAGATCTTGCCTGTTGCTTGGCTACAAATTCAGGGCATTGCTCAAATGGCTTGATCTCAGGATTGAGTGTTGGCAAATTGTGGGTCAAGTACTCCAACCTTGCTTGCATGTTTTCATCATTCTCCATTCTTTGTGCATATCTAACTTCTCCCATGGTGTGATGAACATTCTTCCATTGGTACAGGTTGTGACTATATTCCCCTGCTTTAGCTTGACTAAAATACAACTTATCATATGATTCTTTGAATTCTTTGTATTGCTCTTTTTGTCCTTCAAGAATCTGTGCTTGAAATTCTTGCTGATGAGTCATCATTTGCTGTTGCCATCTCTCTTGCTTCTCCTCCATTTGACGCTGCCAAGCTTCCCTCTCCTCTTTGTCTTTCAGATATTGCTCCATAAACTCTGGATGGGGCTCTAGATATTGTGCTGGGCACCCCTGACTATGCTCTTGTTGAGTCTGCATGAGTTGTTGAGATAGCTCTTCTATCGCCCTGTGTAACTGGCTCATGTCTATGGCATCATGAGCTTGATTTCGTCCTTCCTCTCTTTGTGATCTCCTTTGTCTGGGAGCTACCACCCCCTCTGGATCATCTTCTTCATTTATTCCTTCCATACTCTTCTTAGTGATCCCTTTTCCCTTTTTCACTTTTTCTGTGTCCTCATCTTCAAAGATTACTCCAGCTTTCTCACATAGCCTGAGGATGGTACTTGGATGTCCAAGACCCTTTGATTTTCTTGTGCTATTGGCCATCTCTTGAATACTATCGGCTATGAGTTGTGCAAGGTTGATCTCACCTCCATGCAAGATGCAGTATGTCAAGAGTGCTCGTTTGATTGTGACCCAAGAAGCGTTTCCAGTAGGAAGGATAGATCTCCTCACTATTTCATACCATCCCTTAGCTACAGGAGTGAGATTTATCCTCCTCAAGTGACTTGGAACTCCCTTTGAATCTCTTTCCCAATCTGTATTTTCTACACATAACCCCTGCAAGATCTCATCAGGATTGTTTTCTATCTGCAACCTGGTTTCATAACTGGGCTCTGCATAGGTTATGGTTCTCAACTTGAGGGCCCTTGTGATGGCAGCTGGGCTAAAACTCACTTCAACTCCTGTAACATAACTTGTGTAAGGAGCACTATCTTTGTTTTCTTTTACAGCATTTGCATAGAACTCCCTGATCATGACTGCACTAATGTCAACAAGAGGAGCACATAAAAGTTCCCACCTTCTTTCTTTAGTGATTTGCCTCATGATGGGATATTCCCCATCTCTCAACTCAAGGCCTTTCTCATAAATGACATTCTTTGTCTCCATGAACCTATGATATCTCCCTTCATGGAATTGGGATCTAAATTTGGTTGCATCAAATGATGGAGGTTCGGCTACCATAGGTTTCTTTCCCGGCCTTCTTTTTGAACTTGAGGATGCCATTGGATTTGAGGTAAGAAGAAAGAAAAAGTGAGAATAGAAGAAGTATGTGTTGTGTTTGGGATGAGTTTCGGTTCGGTTTTGTTGTGTGAGATAAGGGAATTATGTTGGTTTTGGGAGTAGAAGAGATTATGGCTTTCATATGGAAGTGGCTTGAATGAGTGTGTAGACTGTGTTGGTGCCAACGGCTATTAATAGGCAGATTCTTCAAGCTTTCCAACAAAACCACAATGAATGAAGAAGGAACTCGTTAATGCTCATGAAGGGTTGAGATTGAGTTGTTCATCCAAATGATTCATGGAATGGACGGTCTGCATGTATTGTTGAGGCTTTGACGAGGATCCTTCTCCCATTGGCTGCATGCATTTAGGTGTTCAAGGATGCATGCATGCAAATTCTGTTCCCCATGAGCGCGTTCTTCTAGGCACATGTGACCATCCTTTCATAGCTTATCCTAGCCGTGGCCCCTCCCTGCTTCTGTCTCAATCTTTTTCTCCTGCATGAACCAAAACAACTAGCCTTAGATCATCAATACAGTCGTTGGCAATTGATTTGTATTAAAGGAAAGAATGGTTTTGTTTTGTTTTTTTTTATGGTCAATTGTGTCCCTTAATTAAAGATGCTAAAAGTTGGTGAACACCAAACTTATCTTTTATTGAGGGGGCGGCTTAGCAATGCAAACCATTCTTCACAATTGATGTATTTTTAAAGAAATTATTTGATGCATGATCCCTTTCTGTATGGTTTTGATTCCATGATTGGGAAATGATCTTCTTAACATTGTTACACATGCAGACACCAAACTCAGTGTTTGGTCACATGCTTCATCAAAAGAATTGTGCATATGTTCTAAGAATAGCTCCCTTTCTTTTTGAAAAGCAGAAATTAAGTGTTCCTTAAGGGACACCAAACTTAGAAGTCTGACTTATACTTTAAAATGTGCATTTATCAAATATGAAAGTTCAAAATCATACTCAGGAAATCATAGCTTATTAAAGAGAAGACAGAAATTTTAAATCATGGGTTGCCTCCCATGAAGCGCTCTTTTATTGTCACTAGCTTGACATTGGACTCCCTTTAGGGTGGTTGATGTTGGTGATGTCTCAACTTGTCACCTCTCATTGTAAGCTTTCTCTGTGTGCCTTGATGCTCAATTTCAATGTGCTCAAGAGAGAGTACTTGGTTGACAGTGTAATAATCTTTTGTTCCCAACTGTTGATACACTAGTTGCACCTTGTCACCTTTGGCAAATCCTTCTGTTGGGATTTTCTTATTCTTCCACCCTTTGTAAGCCCTTTTCTTGTTTTTCTTGTTTTTCTTCCTTGTTGATATGCTTCCTTTGACATTGACTTGATTTGTGATACCTTCCTTTTTGTTTATTATCCCAGCTTCTTTTTGAATTCCTTTTTCTTCTTGTGGATGCTTGTTTTCCTGTTCTACTGCCTTGTTGGTTATTTGCTTTGGAAGGAAGTCACCACTTGTCTTGCATGTTTCTTCATTCCTTTGTAATTCTGGGAAGACTTTCAAGGTGATGCTCTCCTCATGCATTCTGAGAGTTAGCTCTCCTTGCTCTATATCCACAATGGCTCTAGCAGTGGCCAAAAATGGTCGACCAAGTATTATGGAGTCATTTCCATTTTCTGAAGAATCCAAGATCACAAAATCTGCCGGATAGATGAATTTGTCAACCTTAACTAAAAGGTTCTCAATCAACCCTTTAGGATATACTACTGATTTATCCACCAACTCCAAGGATATTTGTATTGGTTTCACCTCCTCTATGCCAAGCTTTTTCACTAAAGAAGAGGGGATTAGATTTATGCTTGCTCCTAAGTCACACATCCCCTTGTTGATGAATAGGTTTCCAATAGTGCAGGGTAGGAAGAAACCTCCAGGATCTTCAAGCTTGGGAGGGAGTCCCTTTCTGATGAGTGCACTGCATTCTTCACTGAGCATTACAGTCTCCCTCTCATTCCAACTTCTCTTCTTGTTGATGAGCTCCTTTAGAAACTTGGCATACAGAGGCATTTGCTCTAATGCCTCAGCCAAAGGTATGTTGATTTCCAGCTTCTTGAAAGTCTCAAGAAATTTGTGGAAGTGCTGATCCTTTGTCTCTTTGTGGAATCTTTGTGGATAAGGTAGTGGTGATGTTAAGCTTCTCTCCCCTTGAAGTTGTCTTGGGATTGATTCTTCCATGATCTGCTTTCTCTTCTTCAAATTTTGTGGTTGGTTGTTTTCTTCTGTGAGTTCTCCTGGGACATTCTTGGTTGTCATGTCTTTGTTGATGGATTCAGCATTTTTTGTTGGCTCATTGTCATTCTCCATAAGTTTCTTGGTTGCTCCTTGGTTACCATCCACTAACATCTTTCCACTTCTTAGTTGCACGACCTTGCAGTCTTCCTTTGGGTTAGGAATGGTGTCACTTGGTAGTGAGCTTGATGGTTTTTCAACAGAAATTTGTTTGGAGAGTTGACCAATCTGCCTTTCTAAGTTCTTCATGGAAGCTTCTTGGTTCTTTGTTGTCAATTCTTGGTTCTTCATCATTTTCTCCATGAGCAGCTCTAGATTAGTGATCCGTTGGGATTCTTGTGAAATTGGTTGGTTTTGGGGTGTTGATGGATGATGATAAGTGTTTTGATTTGTTTGGTGGTTATTAGGTGGATAATGGTTAGAGTTGGGGAAATTATTTTGTGGTTTTCTGTATGTATTCTGGTTAGTGTTTGGCTGGGAGTTGTGGTTTGTGCTTTTCCAATTGTTTTGACTTGTGTTTCTTTGCCATGGTTGTTGGTTTTGATTATGGTTGTCTCCCCATCTGAGGTTGGGATGATTCTTCCAAGATGGATTGTAAGTATCACCATAGACTTCATTTGTTACAGGATTCTGGTTGTGCATGTACTGGACTTGCTCTTGCTGTTGCTCCTCTTGAGTTTCTTCACTTTGCACCCAAGTAGTTGGTGGTTGGCTTGTGGCACTCACTGATGCAACTTGCAAACCATCAATCCTTTTGGCCATTTGCTCAAACTGTTGTTGAATCTGCTGCTGCATTATCTTGTTCTGAGCTAGAATTGAATCCACTCCTTCCAACTCCATTACTCCTCTTCTTTGTGATGGTTGGCGTTGTCTTTGATGAGCAAAGAAATATTGGTTATTGGCCACCATATCTATGAGGTTTTGAGCTTCCTCTGTAGTTTTCATGAGTTGTAATGAGCCTCCAGCTGAGTGATCAAGTGCTTCTTGAGCCTTTAGAGTAAGTCCTTCATAGAATTTTTGCAACTTATCCCATTCAGTAAACATCTCTGGTGGACATTTTCTCAATAAAGCTTTATATCTTTCCCATGCTTTATATAAATTCTCAGCCTCCATTTGAGTGAATGTCTGCACCTCAGTCTTCAATCTTATGATTCTTTGAGGGGGATAAAATTTGGCAAGGAACTTGCTCACCAAGTCATCCCAAGTGTTGATGCTTTCCTTTGGGAACGTTTCTAGCCATTGAGTGGCTTTGTCTCTAAGAGAAAATGGAAAGAGCAACAACTTGTAACTGTCAGGAGGCACACCATTGGTTTTAACAGTGTCACAAATCCTCAAGAAGGTGGATAAGTGTTGATTTGGGTCCTCCAATGGTCCTCCCCCAAAAAAACAGTTGTTTTGAACCAAAGTGATAAGTTGTGGCTTTAATTCAAAGTTGTTTGCATTGACATTGGGGGGAAGAATGCTACTCCCACAGTGTCTAGCATTTGCAAATGTATAGGAAGCCAGTACTCTTCTTTGTTGTTGATTATTATTGGCTCCTCCTTCTGGTTGATTGAGATCTCCTTCCATTTCTTGGAATTCCTCCTCAGATTCTTCCTCTCCAATAACGTTCTTTCCTCTTTCAGCTCTTCTTATTCTTCGAAGGGTTTTTTGGTCAATTTCAGAGAGGACAGGGGAAGATCTTCCTGTACCTGACATACAAACACACAACAATAAACACACAGATCCAGAAAATCAATAAAACTTCAATCCATTGCTAGAATGAGGTTTTAGTTAGTTTAAGCAAAAATTCAAACAGTTAGTGTGTTAGAGAAACAGAAAAGAAAAAGTGCTTAATCTAGACCTCCAATTCACTTAATCATTGTCAATCTATTTCAATCCCCGGCAACGGCGCCAAAAACTTGATGTGCGGAAAACGATCCGACACAAAACTCACCGGCAAGTGCACCGGGTCGCATCAAGTAATAATAACTCACATGAGTGAGGTCGATCCCACAGGGATTGAAGGATTGAGCAATTTTAGTTTAGTGGTTGGTTTAGTCAAGCGAATCAAGTATTGGTTAAGTGAATTGTGTTTAACAGGAAGTAAATGACAGTAAATGTAAAGGGGGAAGGGTAGAATTGCAGAAATTAAAAGAAACTGAAAGTAAAAGGACTGAATCTTAAAGAACAAGAAAGTAAATGACTGAAACTTAAAGTGCAAGAAATGTAAATTGCAGTAACTTAAATTGCAAGGAATATAAATTGCTTGAATGTAAAAGGGATTTCAGGACAGGGATTTCAGAATTTAAGCAAGAGAATGTGAATTGCAACAATCAATAGAGCAGGAATTGAATTAGAAACAATTATGATTCAAACAGTAAGGAAATAAAGTGCAGCAGAGGTTCACAGAAGAACCAAAAGTAAATTGGGATCTCAGGGCTCAAGAGACTAGGTAGCAGAGCCTAGATCTCAATTACCTTCCTAGATCCAAGTACTCAAGGCAATTAACAAGAAATAGAAGAAGAAACAGTAAAGGACAGTGAAATTAAATTTAATTGTGCAGAAAGGAATTAAAGAGATTTTGAATGGAGGTTGAGACAGAATTTCCTCAACTCTTCACACCCAAAACTCAAAACAAGAAAAATAAAAGTGCTCCAGCAAGAACGAGGAGGAAGAGAGATCAATTCTCCTCCCCAATTCTCTGAAATCTCAGTGAAGTCACCAAGAGAAGTTGCAGAATTCAAAATTGAGTAAAAGGTAAATGTCAAAAGTTCCAAAGTGAAAGTAAAGGTAAAAATGGAAGTAAAAATAAAAGGAAAGCTAAAAGTCCCAATTACATCAAACTAACTCCTATTTATACACTTTCTATTCTTGGATTTTGAGATTTGGATGGGCTTTTGACTTGGTGAAGAATTGAATTAAATTGGATTTTTAATTCAATTTTTGGCCCATGAGAAGTTGCTTCCAGGAGGCTGCCCTGCCCTTGCGGAGGGCAAGGCAGAAAATGGTGCTTGGTGCGTGCATGGTGCGGCTTTGGTGCGGTCTAGGTGCGCAGAACGCTGCCCTGCCCGCGCAGAGGGCAGGGCAGGAAAAATTGGTGCGCCAGATGGGTGCTGTGGTGCGCTGCTGGTGCTGCCAGATTCATTCCTTGGTGCGCCAGACTCGTTTCTTGGTGCGCCAGAATCATGCCACACAAAATGCTGCCCTGCCCTCGCGGAGGGCAGGGCAGTGTTTCCAAAATGAAGTCCCGCGTTCGAATCCTAGCAGAAACACACGCTTATTCAATTTCTTCACCTTTCTTGGCACGGTAATGGAACTTAGTTCCTTGCTTCCTCATGGTCCCGTGTTCAACTCTTGTGGCAAGCATTTGGAGACATTTTCCTTTGATTTTCTCCCCTTGGTGAGCCCGATACTGCCCTTGTGGAGGGCAGGGCAAGGTTTTGTTCCTCTTGATTCCAAGGCACAGATTTATGCTCTGCCCTTGTAGTGGGCAGGGCAGAGTTGCCTTTTATGCTTGGTTCCCTTATGTTGCCCTCCTAGAGGGCAGTGTGCCCTTGTGGAGGGCAATGCTTGCCTCCCCCCATTGCATGCGGCACACTTTTTCCTTCCTTTGACCACGCTTCCTTTTCCTTGGGTCACACTTCCTTAGGCCACGCTTTTCCTTTTTTTCTTTTCTTCACCTTCAATAAACCAAAACAACTACTCAAAGTATCACTAAATTCAAGAGGCTTATAAATCAATTAAAATTCAATTAAAATTAGCTTAAACCTCATGAGTTAACATTAATTTCATGGTGGTTGCTTGATTTAAAGAAGTTATGCATTTTCACTCCAAATCACTTACTTAGGATGCAAGAAAGTGTATAAAGACTAATAAAACAAGTGAAATTAGCTTGAAAAATGGGTATATGATGACTTGTCATCAGTCATGCCTTCTCAATTGAACCGGCTTCCCTCTTGAATCTTTCTTCCATTGGGCGCCCTCTTCACAAATGTCTGTGAGGACTTGGTCCAACCTTTGATCAAAGTTGATCCTTCTAGTGTAAGGGTGTTCATCTCCTTGCATCATGGGCAAGTTGAATGCCAACGTTACATTTTCCGGACTAAAATCTAAGTATTTCCCCCGAACCATTGTAAGCCAATTCTTTGGGTTCGGGTTCACACTTTGATCATGGCTCTTGGTGATCCATGCATTGGCATAGAACTCTTGAACCATTATGATTCCGACTTGTTGAATGGGGTTGGTAAGAACTTCCCAACCTCTTCTTCGGATCTCATGTCAGATCTCCGGATATTCACTCTTTTTGAGTTTGAAAGGGACCTCGGGGATCACCTTCTTCAAGGCCACAACTTCATAGAAGTGGTCTTGATACACCCTTGAAATGAATCTCTCCATCTCCCATGACTCGGAGGTGAAAGCTTTTGCCTTCCCTTTCCTCTTTCTAGAGGTTTCTCCGGCCTTGAATGCCATAAATGGTTATGGAAAAACAAAAAGCAATGCTTTTACCACACCAAACTTAAAAAGTTTGCTCGTCCTCGAGCAAAAGAAGAAAGAAGAGAGTAGAAGAAGAAGAAATAGAGGAGATGGAGATGGCTTTGTGGACATCCCGGCGATCACTTTTACCAAAGAAGACGTATCCGACATCACATCAGGACATGACGATCCCATGGTTATCACAATCATACTGGAAAACGAAAATCTCCATTGCACACTGATAGACTAGGGGAGCTCTGCTGATATCCTATTCAAAACCGCCTTCGACAAACTCGGCTTGGAAGAAAAGGAACTCAGAGCATATCCGGACAGCCTGTTCGGATTAGAAGATACCCCGGTTCAACCAATGGGATACATTCCGCTCCACACAACTTTTGGAAAGGTAAGTCAGTCAAGAACACTCAAAATAGACTACATCATCGTTGACGTAAGCTCAGCCTACAATGCTCTAATAGGTCAGACAACGTTAAATCAACTCAGCGCAAAAGTCTCGACTCCGCATCTATGCAAGAAATTCCCAACCGTAGAAGGAATAGCCACAGTAAAGGTAGACCAGAAAATGGCGTGCCGCTGTTACAACGAAAGTCTAAACCTTAGGGCAGAGGTGAAGAATTCCACACAATCGAGCTTGGTGGAGCTCGGAGGCGAGAGGAGCTTCGCCCACAACCCAAAGGAGAAATAGAGAAAATCCATATCGAAAACACCCCGGACCAAATAGCCAACATCGGTACACTCCTAAAAGGGGACACAAGAGAATCACTCATACAGTTCCTACGTGATAATGCCGACTTCTTTGCATGGAAGGCCGTAGACATGCCAGGTATAGATCCCAAACAAATGTGCCATAAGCTAGCAGTCTACCCAGGATCTCGGCCAGTACAACAAAGACACAGAAAGCTAGGACAAGAACGTTCTCAAGCGGTGGAAGAACAGGTGAGAGCTCTACTAGAGGCAGGCTTCATAAGAGAAGTCAAATACCCGCTCTGGCTTGCTAATGTTGTTTTGGTAAAAAAGTCAAATGGGAAGTGGAGAATGTGCACTGACTATACCAATCTCAACAAAGCTTGCCCAAAAGATCCTTATCCACTCCCAAACATCGATGCACTGGTAGATGCCTCCTCCGGATACAAATACCTCTCCTTTATGGACGCATACTCGGGATATAACCAAATCTCAATGTACCCACCTGTTCATACCCTAAGTCAAGCTATCCGACCCGGGATGTTTAGCGACAAGCCGACCGACCTCTTCAGGTCAGACTATGCGACCTCTTCTCAAAGAGCTCGGCCAAATGCCCGACCTCTTCTCAAAGAGCTCGGCCAACTCGCCAAAGGAGCCCAAAGCAGGCCCAAAACGAAGGAACACAGCCCAATCTAAAGGCAACCAAAGCCCAGAAAGATAAAGGCAGTTCCCTTGAAGATAAGATGACCTCACTTAAAGATAAGATAAAGATAAGATAAGATAACTAACTTAACTTATCCACAGGAGGCCACATCTCACCATTATAAATACACTGGAGCACCGAAGTATAACTCATACTTTGATTCTACTCAATACCTGCTTAATACCCTTGCTAACTTAAGCATCGGAGTCCCTTGTAGGTACCCCCCACCCTCCGGGGACGAGGGATCAGCACCACCACCAAGTCCAACAAGTCAGACACGGCGGCTCCAACCACCATTAACAAGTCGGACACAACAGCTCCGACCAGTACAGAAGATCTCGTCCGAGATCAACCTACAGTTTCAGGTAACCCTCAGAACATTGGCGCCGTTGCCGGGGAACCTGGAAGTCATCCCACCACCATGGCAGACAACCATGACAACGACCACGATTCAGATCTAGAGGATAGAACGCCGCATAAAAATGCGGACGCCACCCCCAAAAGCACACCCAAAAACGGGGGAGATATGTAACCTACAAACACAGAAATCATGGAAGCACTACAAGCTCAACAAAACCGCCTCCAACAACTCGAAAAAGAAGACGAGCATCAACGGGAAGCCAAGAAGGACCTCCAAAGGGAAACTAGGCGACGCCGAGAGTTAAAAGATAAGCTCTTAAAACTCGAAGCTGATCTCAAAACCGAGACGGCTCGATCCAATCACGAAGATAGCCCCCACAAAGATCAAAACCCATTCACCAAAGAGATCATGAAAGCTAAAGGTCCCAAAGGACTTCAAAGCTCCCAACATGACTCCGTACGACGGCACATCAGATCCAAGCTATCATCTTAGCAATTTCAGAAGCAGGATGTATCTCACGGAGGCCTCAGATGCAATCCGTTATTCTCCATCCAGAAGGACAAAGCCAAACACACATCAAGCCTATTAGGGATCAACCAAGGAGATCGAGAGAGCCTTCGCAACTACATGGAAAGATTCAACAAAACATGCCTGGACATACAAAGTCTGCCAATAGAAGCAGCTATCAGGGGTCTCATCAATGGTCTACGAGAAGGACCTTTTAGCCACTCAATATCCAAGAAGCAACCAAACATCTCGGAACGAGGTACAGGAACGGGCAGAGAAGTACATCAACATGGAGGAAAACTCTCGACTAGGAGAGATCTCAAAAACCGAACATTCCTACTCCTCTCGGGATAAGGATAAAGAGTCCAAGAAAAAAGAAGATCAACATGGAGAGAAGCCTAGAAAATACCACAATTACACCCCCTTCGGGTGTCTGTTGTGGATATCTACCGAGAAATATGCAACATTGAGAAGATCCCATCAACTCGCCCAATCAAAAACAAAAGAGGTCGGACGCGTTGAAGGTCCACCTCAAACCAAAGAGGTTGGACGCGTTGAAGGTCCACCTCACACCAAAGAAGTCGGACAAAGTTGAAGGTCCACCTCACACCAAAGAGGTCGGACAAATTGAAGGTCAACCTCACACCAAAGAGGTCGGACAAGTCGAAGCTCAACCTCACACCAAAGGGGTCGGACAAGTCGAAGGTCCACCTCACACTGAAGAGGTCGGGCGAGTTAAAGTCCACCTCACACCAAAGAGGTCGGACACGAGTTTAAGGTCCACCTCACACCAAAGAGGTCGGACACGAGTTTAAGGTCCACCTCACACCAAAGATATCGGGCGAGTTTAGGGTCCACCTCACACCAAAGAGGTCGGACAAGTTGAAGGTCCACCTCAAACTGAAGATATCGGGCGGATTGAAGGTCCACCTCACACCAAAGAGGTCGGACGAGTTGAAAGTCCACTTCACACTAAAGAGGTCGGACGAGTTAAACATCTACCTCACACCAAAGAGGTCGAACGAGTTGAACGTCCACCTCACACCAAAGAGGTCGGACGAGTTGAAAAGGATAACGGAGTACGAACAAGCCTTCCGAGATTTCAAAATTCTTGTGGCAATCACCCATTCTTTCCAGACCACGGGAAAGTGAAGAACTCGTTACACCTCGCAGTGGGAAGTCAGGCAATAGCCTCAGCACTAGTCAGAGAAGATGAAAGTGGGCAACAACCCGTCTACTTCATCAGCAAAGCTCTACAAGGGACCGAACTAAACCATCAACAGATAGAAAAAGTTTGCCTACACCCTCATACTCACCTCTCGATGACTCCACCCATACTTTTAAGCTCACACTATCAGAGTTCGGACCAACCAGCCCATAAAAGACATCCTACAGAAAACAAACTTAGCTGGAAGAATCCTACAGAGGATAGCTCGGATAATTCGGGGGACCCTGGACAAAACCAGAAAACATCTTGGACAATTCGGAGGACCCTGGACAAAAACAGAAAACAGCTCGGACAAATCGGGGGAAATGAAGTCCGACACATAGAAACATAGAATGCCCGAGCTAATGCACTTTCAAAACCAGCCAGCACCAACAACTTGGACAATTCGGGGATATGAGGTCCGACACATACCTCGGGAGCAGAACACCCGAGCTGATGCATTTTCAAAACTAGCCAACACCAAACTAGGGGGCAATAATAGAAGCCTCATCCAGGCTACATCACAAGACCACAATAAGTCAATCTCAGGGATGTACTCAGGGTCAGCCACAGTAACACGCATTAAAAAACTATGGAATCCAGCCAATTAGACATGCCGTCCGGGATCTTAGTATACATCTCAAAGACATAGGTCAACTATGGGGTTACTACCAAACAACTCGGGCAACAACTCGAACAATAACAGCAAAATATCAGGTGTCAGATACAACAGTAAAAGGGAAACCCTAGGACTCACACGAAGGTCCATGGGCACCCTTTGGAGGCAACAATGGAGCAAAAACCCAAATACAAAGTCAAAGCTTTACATCAAAAAGTATGCCAACTTCCACATTGCCCCACCAGAGGAGCTCATCAGTGTAACATCACCTTGGCCGTTCACAAAGAGGGGACTCGACCTCCTCGGACTATTTCCCCAAGGATTGGGACAAGTCAAGTTCCTCATTGTAGGGGTGTTCATAAAATGGATTGAGGCAAAGCCCCTAGCTAGTGCCACTGCTCAAAGAAGTCAGAAATTCTTGTACAGAAACATTATTACAAGTACCAATTCACATCTGTAGAACACCCACAAGCCAATGGACAAGCAGAAGCTGCCAACAAAGTCATACTAGCTAGGTTAAAATGGAGACTACAGGACATAAAGGGAGCTTGGGCTGAAGAGCTCCCACAAGTCCTATGGGCATATCGGACAACTCCACACTTCACCATATGGGAATCACCCTTCCGATTGATTTACGGAATGGAGGCAATGATCCCAGTAGAGATCAAAGAAGGATCCCCCAGAATGATCTTCTACAATGAAGAGGTCAACTCCCAAATCCAAAGGAAAGAACTTGACCTACTTCCAAGAGTCCGAGAGAGAGCTCCGATCAAGGAAGAGGCGTTAAAATGTCGAATGGCCTCAAGATACAATCAGAAGGTAGTACAGCAAAGCTTTGCCAACAACAACCTCATCCTAATCCGAAATGATATCGGAACAACTCGACCTGGAGAAGGAAAGCTAGCAGCCAACTGGAAAGGACCATACCAAGTTGTTTAGAAGAACTGGGAAAGGTTGCTACAGACTGTCCGAACTCGAAGGGCAAGAGCTACCAAGGTCATGGCATGCCTGCAATCTAAAAAGGGCACCAGGCCGAGATCCAAAAACGATTGCCCGACCTAGAAAGGTAAGTACTAACATGTACACACTCTTATCTTTATATTATTGTTTAAAAGATTGCAGATTCCCTAAAAAGTTTCCTACGAAGACGCCCGACTACGGCAGGTCGGCAAGGTGAAACACCAAAATCACCGCCCGATCACGACAAAGTCGGCAAGATGAAAACCAAACTCATCGTCCGATTACAAAGAGACAAGTCGGCAAGGTGAAAACCAACTTCACCACCCGACCACGATGAAAACCGAATTCATCATTTGATTTCGACAAAGTGAAAACAAAATTCACTGCTATACCAAGACGCATTAATCTGAAACGCAAATTTCACTGCCGGATCACGACAAGGTCGGCGGAATGAAAACCAAATTCACCGTCCGATCATGATAAAAGTCGGCAAAGATGAAACCATAATTCATCACCCGATTTCGACAAGGTCGGCAAAAAATTGAAAGCAGAGTTCATCGCCCGATTATAAAGCAACAGATCGGCAGAAAGTGAAAAACAATTTCACTGCACGATCACGATAAAGACAACCGTCCGATAAAGGTGAAAACGCGATTCACCCAAAGGACGATCTAGAGATGACAACCACTTTTTACAAATCGGCAAAGATGAACACAGAATAATGTAAGAAGTTATCGAAAGTGATCTAAAAAAGAACCTGACGAGGTCTTACGGATCGCTAAAATAATAACTTAAGGACTGGTCGAACGTTAAGAAGTCGAACCAAGTCAACCCAAGTTATAAGTAAACCTTGGAAAGAGGTCTGGCCAACCCTATTAAAGAGGATTACTTTAACTTAGAAGGGCCTGACTTAACAAATTCAGCCCAAAACAAAAAGTTATACAAGTAGTCCCTGAAAGAGATCTTACAAAGATCCAAGAAAGAGGACTACAAAAAATAACTTAAAGGAGACCGACATAACCAAGTCGGACTCCTACCACTAAAAAGTTATACAAGTAGTCCCTGAAAGAGATCTGACAAAGATCCAAGAAAGAGGACTACAAAAAATAATTTAAAGGAGACCGACATAACCAAGTCGGACTCCTACCACTAAAAAGTTATACAAGTAGTCCCTGAAAGAGATCTGACAAAGATCCAAGAAAGAGGACTACAAAAAATAATTTAAAGGAGACCGACATAACCAAGTCAGACTCCTACCACTAAAAAGTTATCAAAGTAATCCCTGAAAGAGATCTGACAAAGATCCAAGAAAGAGGATTACAAAAATAACTTAAAGAGATCAACCTAACGAAGTCAATCTCCTACAGAATGAAAAGATTATAAAAGTAATCCCTGAAAGAGACCTGACAAAGGTCCAAGAAAGAGGATTACAAAAATAACTTAGAAAGAGATCGACCTAACGAAGTCGTTTTCCTACAAAAACAAAGTTATAAAAGAAATCCCTGAAAGAGACCTGACAAAGGTCCAAAAAAAAGAGGATTACAAAAATAACTTAGAAGAGCCCGACGTGATGAGGTCGGACTCCTACAATAAAGTTACAAAAGGTAATCCCTGAAAGAGACCTGAACAAGGTCCAAGAAAGAGGATTACCAAGTAACTCGACAGGATCCGACATGACAAAACTACAAAAAGTTATAAAAAGTAATCCCTGAAAGAGACCCGACAACGGTCCAAAAGAGAGGATTACTAGAAATAACTTAGAATGGACCGACAAGAAGAAGTCAGACCAACGAAAGCTACAGCTTGGACCGACAAGAAGAAGTCGGACCAATGAAAGCTACAGCTTGGACCGACAAGAAGAAGTCAGACCAACGAAAGCTACAGCTTGGACCGACAAGAAGAAGTCGGACCAATGAAAGCTACAGCTTGGACCGACAAGAAAAAGTCGGACCAACGAAAAACGTGCGCTAAAACGGACATAGCTCCGCCCAAAAAGCCACGGCTCCACGACAAGGCTATCAAAATTGTTCAGACTGACTAAAAAGTATTCTACGAGAACACTAAAAAGTCGTCGGACAAGTTAGCCCCAAGGACCACCTCGACCAAACAGAAAGAGGACGAAACCAGAAGTGATCAAAAGAGGTCGGACAATAAAGTACCGACACTCTACAAAGATCCACAAAAAAGGACAAAGACATCTCGCAACGGCCAGAGGAAGGCCAGAAATGCTTTGCTAAAAAATACGAAGTCTTGGAAAAAGACACTTCTTAAACGGCAAAAGCACAAATCAAAGACGGAGCTAAAAAGTCATCCAAAACAAACTATAAAGAGGTTCCCCATCGGAACACTACCTAAAAAGTTGTTGGATTATGACTAAAAAGCCCGAACAGCGAAGACAAACAAGTCGGAAGAAGGCTGAAAAGTCCCCTCAACAAAGTAAAAGGGGGCAATATCAGAATCGCACAAGGAGAAACTATTCAAAGATCGACCAAAGTCAGGATGCTTGAGCACGACTTCCCCGAAGAGATCGAAACTCTGAAAGCACGGTCTCACGGAAAAGTCCGAACTCAAGCAAGGGCAAAGTCATACAGGTCGACATCAGCTAAAGAAGAGGTGCAAGTATGATCTCAAAAAAGAACAAAGCCATAAAGGTTCGAAAACAACCTAAGGCTCAAATGTGCTCAGCCAAAAGGGATACAACTCCACTCAAAGAAGGCACAATCTCAAACAGGGCTACGAACGTCATCCGAGACTAAAAAAGGTTCTACATAAAGAACACTAAAAAAGTCATTGGACAAATCACTAAAAGTCCGGATATCAAGCCGCAAGGACAACTTCGCCAAAGCAGAGGGTTGTCAACACAAACTTAAAGCAAGGCATGATCCAGAAGGCAAGGGTAGAAAACCCACGCTACCACTCAAAAGAGGTTAGACTGTGAAGTACCAAACCTCTAGAAAATCTACAAAGATTGCAAAGCAATGAAGAAACAAGCCAAACAGATGCTTGAGCACGACTTCCAAAGAGATCGAAGCTCTGAAAAGCATGATCTCATGGAAAGATCGAACTCAAGCAGGGGCACTGTTCATACCCTGGGTCAAGCTGTCCGACCCGGGATGTTTAGCGACAAGCCGACCGACCTCTTCAGGTCAGACTATCCGACCTCTTCTCAAAGAGCTCGGCCAAATGCCCGACCTCTTCTCAAAGAGCTCGGCCAACTGCCCGACCTCTTCTCAAAGAGCTCGGCCAACTTGCCAAAGGAGCCCAAAGCAGGCCCAAAACAAAGAAACACAGCCCAATCTAAAGGCAGCCAAAGCCCAGAAAGATAAAGGCGGTTCCCTTGAAGATAAGATGACCTCACTTAAAGATAAGATAATGATAAGATAAGATAACTTACTTATCTTATCCACAGGAGGCCACATCTCACCATTATAAATACACTGATTCTACTCAAATACCTGCTTAATACCCTTGCTAACTTAAGCATCGGAATCCCTTGCAGGTACCCCCCACCCTCCGGGGACGAAGGATCAGCACCACCACCAAGTCCAATAAGTCAGACACGGCGGCTCCAGCCACCATTAACAAGTCGGACACAACAGCTCTGACCAGTACAGAAGATCTCGTCCGAGATCAACCTACAGTTTCAGGTAACCCTCGGAACACCACCCGACCAAGAAAAAACCTCTTTCTTAACCCCAAAGGGAAATTACTGTTACATTGTTATGCCTTTCGGTCTCAAAAATGCGGGAGCCACTTACCAAAGATTAATGAATAAAGTTTCTTCGGATCACATCGGAAAAATCATGGAGGCCTATGTAGACGGCATGCTAGTGAAGATGCAAAATGAAGAGATGTTACTATCCGACCTGACACAAGTATTTGACACCGTAAAACAACACGACATGCGACTCAATCCCACAAAATGTACCTTCGCGGTAGAAGCCGATAAATTCCAAAACTTTAAAAAGTTTCTGGGACAACCATCTATATTAAGTCAGCCTCAGAAGGGGGAACCGCTCATCTTGTACCTCACAGTGGGAAATCGGGCAATAGCTTCAGCACTGGTCCGAGAGGACAACATTAGATCTCAACCCGTATACTTTATCAGCAAAGCATTGCAGGGATCCGAGCTGAACTACCAGAAAATAGAAAAATTCGCTTACGCTCTCATAATAACATCTCGCCGACTTCGCCCATATTTCTAGTCTCACACCATTGAAGTTCGAACTAACCAGCCCATAAAAGGGATCTTACAGAAAATAGACTTGGCAGGAAGAATCTTACAATGGGCCGTCGAGCTGTCCGAATTCGACCTTCAATACAAAGCTCAGAGACAATCAAATCTTAATACCTGGCCGACTTCATTGCGGAATTTACGGACACACCAGAAGTCCCCATAGAATGGAATCTATACGTGGACGGATCCTCAAATAAAACGGGAAGTGGGGCAGGCGTAATAATCGAAAGCAACCAGGGGACCCAGATCGAACTCTCCCTCAAATTTGGATTCCCCACCTCGAATAATCAAGTGGAATATGAGGCACTACTAGCAGGCTTGAAGATGGCTAGGGAGGTCGGAGCTCAAAAACTTATCATCTTCAGCAATTCACAGGTAGTCACTTCACAAATAACAGGCAGCTACCAAGCCAAGGACCCCAATATGTAAAAGTACCTGGACAGAATCAGGGAACAGCTCGGACAACTCAGAGAATATGAGATTTGACACATACCCCGAGAACAGAATGCCCGGGCCGATGCACTCTCAAAACTAGCCAGCACCAAACCAGAAGGTAACAATAGAAGCCTTATCCAAGAAATTCTACAGAAGCCCTCAATCTCAGAAGAAGAAAAGGTCCTAGCCATAACAGGTCGCGATCAGGGATGGATGACCCCCATAATTAATTACCTCACAACAGAGGCCCTCTCTACAGATGAGAAAGAGGCAAAGAAGTTAAAACGGGAAGCACAATACTATACCATCATAAACAACACTTTATACAAAAGAGGGATTTTAACACCATTGCTAAAATGCGTGCTGACTTACAATACTAAGGACATCTTAGAAGAAGTACACAGTGGAATTTGTGGCAATCACCTCGGAGCACAAGCACTCGCCAAAAAAGTACTACGGGCCGGATTTTATTGGCCAACCCTACAAAAAGAAGTCACAGACTTCGTAAAGACATGTTCGCCATGTCAGAAGCATTCCAACTTCCACACCACTCCGCTCAAGGAACTCATCAGCGTAACCTCACCATGGCCATTCGCAAAATGGGGACTCGATCTCCTCGGACCCTTTCCCCAAGGATCCGGACAGGTCAAATTCCTCATAGTAGGAATAGACTACTTCACAAAATGGATCGAGGCGGAACCCCTAGCCAATGCCACAGCTCAAAGAAGTCGGAAATTCCTGTATCGAATTATTGTCACAAGGTTCGGAGTTACATACTTCATCACCACAGACAATGGTACCCAATTCACATACGCAGGCTTCAGAAAGCTAGCAGTCGACCTGAATATAAAACAACAATTCACCTCTGTTGAGCATCCCCAAGCCAATGGGCAAGCTGAAGCTGCCAACAAAGTTATATTAGCAGGGATAAAACGGAGATTACAGGATGCAAAGGGAGCCTGGGCTGAGGAGCTCCCACAAGTCCTATGGGCATATCGAACGACCCCACATTCCACAACAAGGGAATCACCTTTCCGATTAGCTTACAGAATGGAGGCTATGATCCCAGTAGAGGTTGAAGAAAGATCCCCTAGAGTGATCTACTACAGTGAAGAAGCCAATCCCCAACTCCAAAGGGAAGAGCTCGAATTACTCCCAGAAGTGTGAGAAAGAGCTCGGATAAGGGAAGAAGCATTGAAACGACGAATGGCTTTCAGATACAATCAAAAAGTAATACAGCGGACCTTCATGAAGAATGACCTCATTCTAATCCGAAACGACATTGGAAAAACTCGACCCGGAGAAGGAAAACTAGCTGCAAATTGGAAAGGACCCTACCGAGTCATAGACGTGCTAGGAAAGGGCTACTACAGACTTTCCGAACTCGAGGGGCGAGAGCTGCTAAGGTCATGGCACGCCTGCAACTTAAGAATGTACTATAGTTAGGGAGGATAAGGGACCTTGGGACAAGGCACACTCTTTTTCCTGAAAAGGTTTTTTAACGAGGTGCCAGGCCCAAGACCTACAAACTAACCCCCACGTGTATATATTTGCATTTCTCTTAATAAAATTTTTTCATATTTTCTACAAACGTTCAAGTCGTATTATTCTAAAAACAATCATCACCCAATTATAAAGCTACAGATCGATAGAAAGTGAAAACCAAATTCACTGCCCGTTCACGATAAAAACAAGGGTTAAAACCAAAAATTCTACAAAATCGGCAAAGATGAAAATAGAATAATACAAGAAGCTATAGAAAGTGATCCATAGAAAGGACCTGACGAGGTCCTAATAAAATGGATTGCTATAAAATAGCTTAAAGGATGGCCGACACCTAAAGTCGACCAGCCCCAACAAACCAAGTTAAAAGTAAAGCCCTGGAAAGAGGTCTGGCCAACCCTATAAAAGAGGATTACTATAACTTCGAAGAGTCCGACGTGACGAAGTCGGACTCCTACAAAAGGTTATAAAACGTAATCCCTGAAAGAGACCTGAACAAGGTCCAAGAAAGAGGATTATCAAGTAACTCGACAGTGTCCGACATGACCAAGTCGGCCCGAAAAAATAAAGTTACAGAGATAATACCTGAAAGAGACCTGAACAAGATCTAAGAAAGAGGATTATCAAGTAACTCGATAGAGCCCGACGTGACAAAGTCGCCCCGAAAAGATAAAGTTACAAAGATAATCCCTGAAAGAGACCTGAACAAGGTCCAAGAAAGAGGATTATCAAGTAACTCGACAGAGTCCGACGTGACAAAGTCGGCCCGAAAAGATAAAGTTACAAAGATAATCCCTGAAAGAGACCTAAACAAGGTCCAAGAGGATTATAAAGTAACTCGACAAGGCCCGACATAACAAAGTCAGTCTGGGTAGATAAAGCTACAAAAGATAAATCCCTGAAAGAGACCTGAGCATGGTCCAAGAAAGAGGATTATCAAAGAACTCGACAAAGCCCGACATGACGAAGTCGGCCCGAAAAAGATAAAAGGTACAAAAGAGATCTGAACAAAGATCCAAAAGAATTACCTAGTAACGAAACAGGGACCGACGTGAGAAAGTCAGACTAAAGCTACAAAAAGTTATAAAAAGTAATCCCAAGGGGTTGCTAGAAATAACTCAAGGAAAGATCAACTGAGGAAATCAACCAACAAAAGGGAGATGGCTCGACCCGATAGACCTCGACCTGGCCAAAAGCAATCAAAAGAGGATGAATAAAAAACAACTCTGGAAGATTCCAGAAAGCTGCAAGCAAGCATATCGTGAAAAACAAGGCAGTTACCACAAAATAAAGACTCAAGAGGCCGCTCGGATCCAACTCCAAGAGCAAGAGAAACTATTTTTTTTTTCAAAATAAAGTTGCTAAAAGTAGCAACTATCAACAGTCAACAAAACACCATTTACAAAAAGTTCAAACACCTACAGACAGAGCTATGCACAAATTTATCAAGAATAATCAAAGAGAGTCCAAAGGCTTCCCAGTAGCAACATCAATAGAAGGTGAAGGAGGACGAGTCTGGAGAGGCACCGCATCCAGTGTCTTGTCGCCTCGATTCAAGATCTGACAGTTAGAATCTGGCTCAACTACGGTCGAGGGGGCTGAAGGAACCGGCATGGTAGAAGCTTTCAGAGGAGGCGCAGGAGGTAGTTCAATATCATCATCAGGATCATCTAGGAAAATCTTGCCATCCTTTACTACGTTATCAAGACTAACGAGAGTCAAATCGGCACCAGGGGCAACAATCCGGAACTGCTCTATCAGGTTCTCATAGGCGGCAGTCACGCTACCCACAAGATGACCCTGAAGCTCGGCATAATTAACCCGAGCAGTTTCCAAGTTATCTCGGAGACGCACCAACTCTCTATAAGCCGAGACATAGCTATCCTTGTGCTTCAATGCCATGTCCTCAGCCAACTTCAAAGAAGCCGCCAAGGCGATAGAGCTAGCCTTCTCACCCTCCAGTTCCTTTTCTACTTTCACCAACTTCACCTCTAATTCCTCCTTCAGACCCTTAATCTGATCAAACTCTGATTTAGCTTCCTCCATGAAAGATTTAGTAGCATGAATCGGGATACCCTGAACAGTCCGAAAAATGGCCGCACCCATATGTGCCATCTTCACACTATTTTTGGTAATGAAATCTAGGTGCTAAAGAAGGGACTCATCATCCATAGAAAGCCCACCATAAGGAGCAATCTGCTGGTCGACAAACTCAATAGCATCAAAATCCGGGGCATCCAAATTAAAGGGCTCAGATGTTTTCTACTTTTTCAAAAGAGGAGCACCAGAAGCAGCAGCGGAAGATTGTGGGAGATCTACTAGACGAACCCGAGGAGTAGGGATCACCCTCCTCGAGCCAGGGGAACTCAGCACAGGCGGCTTCGTGATGGTTTGGGAGGACCCCTCCCCAGCCACCTTGACTGAGATGTTTTGGGCAGCGGCTGCCTACTTGGCCTTTTTAAAAGCCTTCATGGAGTTGTTGTTCTTCGACATTTCTGAAAAACAGGAAAGATAGAATCAACAAACAAAGTCATGGAGCACAGGAAAAAATAGAATAAACTAAAAACACGTCAGACAGTACCCAACACATTTCGGACTAAAGATGGATCCCCCAGAAATTTCTTAGTATCCAGATACGAGGGCTCCCCCCAAATATCCTCCAACACACTCACAAAGGCCTGTTCGACCTCGTCTAGCATCTCCCAAGTATACCGGGACACCATGACATTCTTTTGCCACTCAAGAGGAAAAGCGGGTTCATCATTTTCATCAAGAAAAAAGGGGCAAACACCCTCAACAGCTCGAACTTTAAAGAAATAGTTTTTGAAGTCCTTAAAAGACTCGTCATACATGGCAAAGACTTTGTGCCCCTGGGCAGATCTAAAAGAAACCCAAGAAGCTTTCTTTTTTGAAGAGGCCCAAGGCTTGGCCAAAACAAACAAATAGAGAAAAAGAGTTAGAGAAGGCTTGATGCCTAACTCTTGACACAGCAGCTGAAAAATCTTTATAAAACCCCACGAATTGGGATGAAGCTGGGATGGAGCAATGTTACATGACCACAACAAGTCGGTCTCAAAGGCAGAAAAATGAAAAGTAACGTTCAACTGACTAAAGAAATACTCGTAAGCATAGAAGAAGGGACGCTCCCCCTCGAGGGAAGTAGGAAAACAGACTCTCCCGTCAGAACCAGGCGCTACAAGCTCGTAATCCCTCTCCTGGGCATCACTACCATAAACCCTATGATGCTTTCGCAGCTCTATACAAAAATCTGAGTCCACCACAAAAATACACAGAAGAACCATAGAATCCACCCAATCAGCCATGCCCTCAGGGACTTGGGAAGACGTCTCAACAATATTTTTGCGAGAAGCCATGAGGCCAACTAGTCCTACAATAAAGAAAAGAATATTGGATTACCAAAACACATCTCGGGCAACAGCAAAACAACTCGGCTACACAATCAAGCACGGTATAAGGAAACAAAAGGAGACCCAGGACCTACACGAAAGATCCAGGGGCGTCCTTTGGAGGCAACCGCAGAACAAGAATTCAAGGGACCTACGAGTTTTCACCCCAGCAACAACCCTTCATTCTTAACCAGAAACCATCAAAGAAATAACCATCTCCGTCAAAAGAAAAACTATCGACAAAACAAAGCTGGTGCACAAAATTGCAATCACACTTTTGCAATTCTGCACAACTAACCAGCAAGTGCAGTGGGTCGTCCAAGTAATACCTTACGTGAGTAAGGGTCGATCCCACGGAGATTGTCGGCTTGAAGCAAGCTATGGTTATCTTATAACTCTTAGTCAGGATATCAATAATTCTCAGGTTTAATTGTGATGAGTAAAAGAACATGAAATAAATACTTGTTTTTCAGTAATGGAGAACAGGCTGAGGTTTTGGAGATGCTCTATCTTCTAAATCTCTGCTTTCCTACTGTCTTCTTCTTCAAGCACGCAAGGCTCCTTCCATGGCAAGCTGTATGTAGGGTTTCACCGTTGTCAATGGCTACCTCCCATCCTCTCAGTGAAAATGTTCAACGCGCTCTGTCACAGCACGGCTATTCATCTGTCGGTTCTCAATCAGGTCGGAATAGAATCCAGTGATTCTTTTGCGTCTATCACTAACTCCCAGCCTTCAGGAGTTTGAAGCTCGTCACAGTCATTCAATCCTTGAATCCTACTTAGAATACCACAAACAAGGTTTAGACCTTCCAGATTCTCTTGAATGCCGCCATCAATTCTAGCTTATACCACGAAGATTCTGATTAAGGAATCCAAGAGATATCTACTCAATCTAAGGTAGAACAGAGGTGGTTGCCAGGCACGTGTTCATAGGTGAGAATAATGATGAATGTCACGGATCATCACATTCATCAGGTTTAGGAACAAGTGATATCTTAGAATAGAAGCAAGCATGATTGAATGAAAAAACAGTATGAAACGTGTAAAGTGTCATGCGGTAGAGATACAATGTCAAAAGGTCCTATTAATAGTGAACTAGTAACCTAGGGTAAATAGAAATGAGTAAATGACGTAAAAATCCACTTCCGGGGTCCACTTGGTGTGTGCTTGGGCTGAGCATTGAAGCTTTCATGTGTAGAGACTTTTTTTGGAGTTAAACGCCAGCTTTTATGCCAGTTTGGGCGTTTAACTCCAATTTTTGTGCCAGTTCCGGCGTTAAACGCCGGGAATTCTGAATCTGATTTGCAACGCCGATTTGGGCCATCAAATCTCAGGCAAAGTATGGATTATTATCAATTGTTGGAAAGCCCAAGATGTCTACTTTCCAACGCAATTGAGAGCGCGCCAATTGGGTATCTGTAACTCTAGAAAATCCACTTCGAGTGTAGGGAGGTCAAAATCCAACACCATCTGCAGCCCTTTTCAGCCTCTGAATCAGATTTTTGCTCAGGTCCCTCAATTTCAGCCAGAAAATACCTGAAATCACAGAAAAACACACAAACTCATAGTAAAGCCCAGAAAAGTGAATTTTAACTAAAAACTAATAAAAATGTAATAAAAACTAACTAAAATATACTAAAAACATACTAAAAGCAATGCCAAAAAACGTATAAATTTTCCGCTCATCACAACACCAAACTTAAATTGTTGCTTGTCCCCAAGCAACCGAAAATCAAAATAGAATAAAAAGAAGAGAATATACTATAGACTCCAAAATATCAAAGAAACTTAGCTCCAATTAGATGAGCGGGACTAGTAGCTTTTTGCTTCTGAACAGTTTTGGCATCTCACTTTATCCTTTGAAGTTTAGAATGATTGGCATCTATAGGAACTCAGAACTCAGATAGTGTTATTGATTCTCCTAGTTAAGTATGATGATTCTTGAACATAGCTACTTTATGAGTCTTGGCTGTGGCCCAAAGCACTCTGTCTTCCAGTATTACCACCGGATACATTCATGCCACAGACACATGATTGGGTGAACCTTTTCAGATTGTGACTCAGCTTTGCTAGAGTCCCCAATCAGAGGTGTCCAGGGTTCTTAAGCACACTCTTTTTTTGCCTTGGATCACAAAATTTTTTTTTTGACTGCTTTTTCTTGCTTCAAGAATCAATTTAATAATTTTTCAGATCCTCAATAATATTTCCCCTTTTCCATCATTCTTTCAAGAGCCAACAAGTTTAACATTCTTTAATCAACAAATTCAAAAGACATATGCACTGTTCAAGCATTCATTCAGAAAACAAAAATTATTATCACCACATCAAACTAATTCAACTAGTTTCAGACATGAATTCAAAATCCTGTACTTCTTGTTCTTTTGTGATTAGAGCATTTTTCATCTAAGAAAGGTGATGGATTCATAGGACATTTATAGCTTTAAGACATGAACCTTAAATTTTATTAATCATGAATTAAGAACAAAACTCAAAAATAGATATAAGATAAGACTAATAGTAATAGAAAACAAAATTTTAAATGACTCTAAAATAAACTCCTAATGATAGAGATTATCACAGAGTTAGGACTCAACAACCTAGATCTTGAGAAGTGGATGCTGATGTGTGGAAAACGATCCAACACAAAACTCACCGGCAAGTGTACCGGGTCGCATCAAGTAATAATAACTCACATGAGTGAGGTCGATCCCACAGGGATTGAAGGATTGAGCAATTTTAGTTTAGTGGGTGATTTAGTCAAGCGAATCAAGTTTTGATTGAGTGATTTGTGTTTAACAGAAATTAAATGACAGTAAATGTAAAGGGGGAAAGGAAAAGTGCAGTAAATTGAAGAACAGAATTGTAAGGTGCAGAATTTTAAAGAGCAAGAAAGTAAATGACTGAAACTTAAAGTGCAAGAAACTTAAATTGCAGTAACTTAAATGGCAAGAAAGATAAATGACTTGAATAATAAAGGGAATTGAGGAATGGGATTGCAAGATCTAAACAAAGAAGAAGTAAATTGCAGCAAGTGATTGAGCAGAAAGTAAATCAGAAGCAAAAGCATTCAAACAGAATTGAAATGAAATGTAGCAGAGGTTCACAGAAGAACCCAAAATGAGTTGTGATCTCAGGATCCCAAGAGACTAGGTAGCAGAGCCTAGATCTCTATTTGCCTTCCTAGATCCAAGTTCACAAAGTAATTAACAGAAAATTAAAGAAGGAGCAATTGAATAACAAAATTTAAATTCAATTATGCAGAAAACAAGTGCAAAGAGCTTGAATGGGAATTGGGACAGAATTTCCCCAATTTCACACACCCAATACTCAGAAAATAGAAGAGTAGAATTGCCCAAGGGAAATGAGGAAGAAGATCTGCCAATTCTCCCTTGATCCTCTTAGTTCTCGGTCAATTTTCTCAAGAAAGCTCAAAGAAAGTGAAAAGTTCAAAGTCCAGGTAAAAGCCAAAATTCAAAAGCTTAAAGTAAAGGTAGCTAAAAAGGTCCTAATTACATTAAACTAAGTCCTATTTATACACTTTCTATTCTTGGATAATGGGATTTGGATGGGCTTTTGGATTGGTGAAGAAATGAATTCAAATAAATTTCTAATTTGAATTTTTGGCCCAAAAACCACTCCCAGGAGGCTGCCCTGCCCTTGTGGAGGGCAGGGCAGAAAATTGATGCTTGGTGCTTGGAGTTGGTGCGGCCATGATGCGTCTTGGTGCTGCGTGGTGCGCGTTTGGCACGAGGTTGGTGCGCCAGAGGCTGCCCTGCCCGCGCCAAGGGCAGGGTGGGAAAGTTGGTGCTGCCAAGGTTGAAGCGTGCGTGCGTTGGTGCTGCCAGAGGAGGAATTTGGTGCGCCAGGAAAGGAAATTGGTGCGCGGGACGCGCGTTGGTGCTTTGGAGGCTGCCCTGCCCGCGCCAAGGGCAGGGCAGGATCGGTTTGGTGCGCCAGGGAAGGAACGCGCGCGCCAGGATCGTGCCAAGGAAGGAATTGGTGCGCCAGGAAGCAATTTTGGTGCGCCAGAAAATTTTGTGTGGTGCGCTATTCCAATTGCTGCCCTGCCCGCGCCAAGGGCAGGGCAGGATCCTTCCTTCACGTCGTGGGTTCGATCCTGGTGGCTTGCAAACACGCTACTTCTTCTTTTGATTTCTTGGCACGCTAGTTGGTCTCAAAGCTTGGCTTCCTCATGGTTCTTTGTTCGAACCTTGTGGCTTGCATGGGAGCTATTTTTCCTTGGATTTCTTTCCTTTGAGAGCCCGATCCTGCTCTCCACAAGGGCAGGGCAGAGTTTTCTTCTCTTGGCTCCAAGGCACCATTTTGTGCTCTGCCCTTAGAGTGGGCAGGGCAGGGTTGCCTTTGCTTGCTTGGTCACTTAATGCTGCCATCCTAGAGGGCAGTCTGCCCTTGTGGAGGGCAAGGTTGCTTCCTCCATTGTGATGCGGCACGCTTCTCTCCCCTTTGGCCACGCTTTCCTTTTCTTGTGTCACGCTTCTTAGGCCACGCTTTTCATTTTCTTTTCTTTTCTTCACCTATAATAAACCAATCAACCACTCAAAGTATCACTAATTTCAAGAGGCTTATAAATCAATTAAAATGCAATTAAAATTAGCTTAAACCTCATGATTTAACATTAATTTCATAGTGGTTGCTTGATTTAGAGAAGTTGTGCATTTTCACTCCAAATCACTTACTTAGGATGCAAGAAAGTGCATAAATGCTAACAAAACAAGTGAGATTAGCTTGAAAAATGGGTATATGATGACTTGTCATCAGATGCTCCCTCAACTTGTGGGGTATTTGACCCTTCAAGGGAGAGCTTCTGGCGCTTCAGCTCCTATAGCTCACGCCCCTGCTTCTCTTGTTCCTTCAGCAATTTGCAAAGCATGCAGTTTTGATTCTGCTGTTCTTCCTTAATTTGTTCCATAGCTTCTTGCAGCTTGGCAACAGATGCTTCTAGACGAGTCCAGTAGTCAATTTCAGGAAGTTTAGGGAGGAACTCCTGCGCCCTCCTTTTGATAGAGTTATCTTGCATTTGTCCTTCCATTGACCTCTTGGTGATTGGGTGCTCAATTGGGATGAATTCATCTACTCCCATCCTCACCGCAGCATCTTTACATAGCAAAGAGATTAAGCTTGGGTAAGCCAATTTTGCTTCAGTGGAGTTCTTGTTTGCAATTGTGTAAATCTCACAAGCAATCAGATGATGAATCTCCACTTCTTTTCCCAGCATAATGCAATGAATCATCACTGCTCTCTTGATAGTAACCTCAGAATGGTTACTAGTGGGCAAGATAGAACGCCCTATGAAATCCAACCAGCCTCTTGCAACTGGTTTGAGATCTCCCCTCTTGAGTTGGTTTGGGACACCTTTTGAATTGATCATCCACTTGGTTCCAGGGAGGCATATGTCCTCTAGAACTTGATCCAACCCCTTATCTACTCTCACCATTCTCCTATTAAAGGATTCAGGATCATCTTGTAGTTGAGGCAATTTGAAGACCTCTCTTATTTTGTCCAGATGGAAGTAAATAATTCTCCCTCTGACCATGGTTCTATAGGTATGAAAAGCGGTTCCAGTCATTCTCTGCTTATCTGTCAGCCATAGATTTGAGTAGAATTCCTAAACCATATTTCTTCCAACCTTTGTCTCAGGGTTGGTTAGAACTTCCCATCCTCTGTTTCGAATTTGCTCTTGGGTCTCTGGATATTCATCTTCTTTCAGATCAAATTTAACTTCCGGGATCACTGACCTTAGACCCATTATTTTGTGGTAATGGTCTGCATGTTCTTTGGTTAAGAATCTCTCTTGACTCCAAAGGTTCTTTGGAGCATTCTCTTTCTTGCCTCTTGAATTAGTTTATTTTCCTTTGGGAGCCATGATCTTGATGAGCCTTAGCTTAGTGATCACGAAAAACACACCAAACTTAGAGGTTTGCTTGTCCTCAAGCAAAAAAGAAAGGAAAGGGGAGAGAGAGGAGGAGAGCAAATTCGAATGGTGGGAAAAGGGGAATGGCCAAACGTGTATTTATAAGGGAAGGGGAGAGAATTCGAAAATTGTGAAGGAGATTAGAGAAGATATGGAAAGAATTTGAGAGATATTTGAGTTTTTTGAAGAAGATTTAGAAAGGATTTGAGAGAGATTTGAAGAATGATTTTAATTTTGAAAATTTGAAGGTGAATGATGAAAGTTTGAAATGTGTTTATGTAGAAAAATATGGATCAAAACAGAAAAGTTTGAAAAAATTTGAAGTGGACAGCAAAATTTATGTCCCCCACCTATCTGGCGTTAAACGCCCAGAATGGTATCCATTCTGGCGTTTAACGCCCAAATGTTGGCCAATTTGGGCGTCTAACGCCCAGCCAGGTACCCTGGCTGGCGTTAAATGCCAGAAACCCCTTCATCACTGGGCGTTTTGCTAAACGCCCAGGATGCTGCACACCTGGCGTTAAACTCCCAGAATGGTGCCCATTCTGGCGTTTAACGCCCAAAATGGTACCTTTACTGGCGTTAAACGCCCAGAATGGTGCCCATTCTGGCGTTTAACGCCCAGAGTACCCCTTACTGGCATTTTTTTGCCAGCAAGCTCCTTTTCTCTGCTTTTTGCACTGAATCCTTCTGCAACTCTGTGAATTACTTGAATTTTGATGATCACCCTTTGAGAATATGTATCAAACTTTTATTAAACAAAACAGATAACCTGCTAATGACTGGGTTTCCTCCCAGTAAGTGCTTTTTTATTGTCTTTAGCTGGACCTTCACTGAGAATCATTCAAGCCTCAGTTTTGAGCATTCTTGCTCAAAATTGCTTTCAACATAATGCTTGATTTTCTGTCCATTAACAATGAACTTTTTGTCAGAATCAATATCCTGAAGCTCAACATATCCATATGGTGATACTCCTGTAATCCCATACGGACCCCTCCACCGGGATTTAAGTTTTCCTGGGAACAGTCTGAGCCTAGAGTTGAAGAGCAGAACTTTTTGTCCTGGCTCAAAGACTCTGGATGACAACTTCTTGTCATGCCACTTCTTTGCCTTTTCCTTATAAATTTTTGCATTTTCAAAGGCATTGAGTCTGAATTCATCTAGCTCATTTAGCTGGAGTAATCTATTTTCACCAGCTAACTTAGCATCCAGGTTTAGGAATCTGGTCACCCAGTAGGCTTTATATTCCAGTTCCACAGGCAGATGACAGGCCTTGCCATACACAAGTTGGTATGGAGAGGTTCCTATAGTAGTCTTGAATGCTGTTCTATATGCCCACAGAGCATCATCCAAGCTCTTTGCCCAATCCTTTCTACGGGCAATTACAGTCCATTCTAGGATTCTTTTTAGCTCTCTGTTAGAGACTTCAGCTTGCCCATTTGTCTGTGGATGATACGAAGTTGCTACTTTGTGGCTAATTCCATATCGGACCATAGCAGAGTACAGCTGTTTGTTGCAGAAATGAGTGCCCCATCACTGATTAGGACTCTGGGAACACCAAATCTGCTGAAGATGTATTTCTGGAGGAATTTCAGCACGGTCTTAGTATCATTAGTGGGTGTAGCAATTGCTTCTACCCATTTAGATACATAGTCCACTGCCACCAGAATGTAAGTGTTTGAGTATGATGGTGGGAACGGACCCATGAAGTCAATACCCCATACATCAAACAATTCAATTTCTAAGATCCCTTGTTGAGGCATGGCGTATCCATGAGGCAAGTTACTAGCTCTTTGGCAACTGTCACAGTTATGCACAAACTCTCGGGAATCTCTATAGAGAGTAGGCCAGTAGAAGCCACATTGGAGGACCTTAGTGGCTGTTCGCTCACTTCCAAAATGTCCCCCATACTGTGATCCATGGCAATGCCACAGGATCCTTTGTGCTTCCTCTCTGGGTACACATCCGCGGATCATTCCGTCTGCACATCTCTTAAAGAGATATGGCTCATCCCATAGGTAGTACTTGGCATCTGAAATTAATTTCTTTCTTTGCACCCTGTTGTACTCCTGGGGTATGAACCTCACAGCTTTATAATTTGCAATATCTGCAAACCATGGAGCTTCCTGAATGACAAAAAATTGCTCATCTGGAAATGTCTCAGAGATCTCAGTAGAAGGGAGGGACGCCCCAGCTACTGGTTCTATTCGGGACAGATGATCAGCTACTTGGTTCTCTGTCCCTTTTCTGTCTCTTATTTCTATATCAAACTCTTGCAGAAGCAGCACCCACCTTATGAGCCTGGGTTTTGAATCCTGCTTTGTGAGTAAGTATTTAAGAGCAGCATGGTCAGTGTACACAATCACTTTTGACCCTACTAAATAGGATCTAAACTTGTCAATGGTATAGACCACTGCAAGTAACTCTTTTTCTATGGTTGTGTAATTCTTCTGTGCGTCATTTAAAACATGGCTAGCATAATAAATGATGTGCAGAAGCTTGTTATGCCTTTTTCCCAACACTGCACCAATGGCATGGTCACTGGCATCACACATTAGTTCGAATGGCAATGTCCAGTCTGGTGCAGAGATGACTGGTGCTGTGACCAGCTTGGCTTTCAAGGTCTCAAACACCTGCAGACACTGAGTGTCAAACACAAATGGTGTGTCAGCAGCTAGCAGGTTGCTCAGAGGTTTTGCAATTTTTGATAAATCCTTTATAAACCTTCTGTAGAATCCTACATGCCCCAGAAAGCTTCTAATTGCCTTAAAATTGGCAGGTGGTGGTAATCTTTCAATTACCTCTACCTTTTCTTTATCCACCTCTATTCCCTTGCTTGAAATTTTGTGCCCAAGGACAATTCCTTCAGTCACCATAAAGTGACATTTCTCCCAGTTTAAGACCAGGTTCCTCTCTTGGCACCTTTTCAGGACAAGTGTTAGATGGTTAAGACAAGAGCTGAATGAGTCTCCATATACTGAGAAGTCATCCATGAAGACTTCCAGGAACTTCTCCACCATGTCAGAGAAGATGGATAGCATGCATCTCTGAAAAGTTGCTGGTGCATTACACAGACCAAAAGGCATTCTTCTGTAGGCAAACACGCCAGAAGGGCAAGTGAATGCTGTTTTCTCTTGGTCCTGAGGATCTACTGTAATTTGGTTGTAACCTGAATAGCCATCCAAAAAGCAGTAATAATCATGACCAGCTAGTCTTTCTAGCATTTGGTCTATGAATGGTAAAGGAAAATGATCCTTTCTGGTGGCTGTGTTGAGCCTTCTGTAATCAATGCACATACGCCACCCTGTAACTGTTCTTGTAGGAACCAGTTCATTGTTTTCATTATGAACCACTGTCATGCCTCCCTTCTTGGGGACAACTTGGACAGGGCTCACCCAGGGGCTGTCAGAAATAGGATAAATAATCCCAGCCTCTAGTAATTTAGTGACCTCTTTCTGCACCACCTCCTTCATGGCTGGATTTAGCCGCCTTTGTGGTTGAACCACTGGTTTGGCATTATCCTCCAATAGGATCTTGTGCATGCATCTTGCTAGGCTAATGCCCTTAAGATCACTTATGGACCACCCAAGAGTTGTCTTGTGTGTCCTTAGCACTTGAATCAGTGCTTTCTCTTCCTGCGGATTTAAAGCAGAGCTTATGATCTCTGGAAAAGTGTCACCCTCTCCCAGAAATACATACTTCAGGGATGGTGGTAGTGGTTTGAGCTCAGGTTTGGGAGGCTTACCCTCTTCCTAAGGAATTTTCAAAAATTTTTTTGTTTCCTCTGTTCTTCCTGATCAGGCTGAACATCCTTGAAGATGTCCTCTAGCTCTGATTCTAGACTTTCAGTCATATTGATCACTTCCACCAAAGAGTCAATAATGTTAGCGCTCATGCAGTCATTTGGTGTGTTTGGATGCTGCATACCTTTTACAGCATTCAACTTGAACTCATCCTTATTGACTCTCAGGGTTACTTCCCCTTTTTGTCCAGTTGCTAGGAAAGGTCTTCCTAGAATGAGAGTTGCACTCTTGTGCTCCTCCATCTCCAGAACTACAAAGTCAGTTGGAAAGGTGAATGGCCCAACCTTGACAATCATGTCCTCAATTATGCCTGATGGATATTTAATGGAGCCATCAGCAAGTTGGAGACATATCCGGGTTGGTTTGACTTCTTCAGTCAACCCAAGCTTTCTGATAGTTGATGCAGGTATTAGATTGATGCTTGCTCCAAGGTCACACAGGGCTGTCTTGGTGCAAGCACATTCTAATGTGCATGGTATCATAAAGCTTCCTGGATCTTGAAGCTTTTCTGGTAAGCTTTTCAGAATGACTGCACTGCATTCTTCAGTGAGAAACACTTTTTCAGTTTCTCTCCAATCCTTCTTATGACTTAAGATCTCTTTCATGAACTTAGCATAAGAAGGTATTTGCTCAAGTGCCTCTGCAAACGGAATCTTTATTTCAAGAGTCCTTAGATAGTCTGCAAAGTGGGCAAATTGCTTATCCTGTTTCGCTTGGCGGAGTTTCTGAGGATAAGGCATCTTGGCTTTATATTCTTCAACCTTAGTTGCTGCAAGTTTATTCCTTACAGAGGTGGTTGGAGAAGCCTTTTTAGAGGGGTTACTATCAGCACTCTCAGGTGTCTGATTCCCCATTGGCTTTTGAATGCCAGGATTGGGTGAGGAATGGGCGTTTAACGCCAACTTTTCCCCCTTTTCTGGCATTTGAACGCCAGAACTGGGCAAGGAATGGGCGTTTAACGCCAGCTTTTCCTCCCTTTCTGGCGTTTGAATGCCAGGAGTATTCCTCTCTGGGCTCTTACTTTCCTCAGAGGGATTTTGGGCAGTGGTTTGGTTATGCTCTATCAATTGTTCCTTTCTTGGCTTTTTGCTACTTTGAGCAGTGTTATTCAATGTCTTCCCACTCCTCAGTTGAATTGCTTGGCATTCTTCTGTTATCTGTTTAGATAACTACTATTTTGTCTGATTCAACTGTGATTCTATGTTCTTGTTAGCAATTTTAGTTTCTTGGAGCATCTCTTTAAATTCTGCAAACTGTTTTGTCGTCAAGTGTAATTGCTGATTAAGCTCAACAATCTGTTCTTGAGGATTAGGATCAGTGGCTACTGCCATAACTTCTTCTTTTGTAGAGGACTCATTGCTAGAGTACAAATGTTGATTTCTAGCAACAGTATTTATAAGCTCTTGAGCCTCTTCAATCGTCTTCCTCATATGTATAGATCCACCAGCTGAGTGGTATAGAGACATCTGAGTTTTTTCTGTAAGCCCATAGTAGAAGATGTCTAACTGTACCCACTCCGAAAACATTTCAGAGGGGTATTTTCTTAGCATACCTCTGTACCTCTCCCAGGCATTATAAAGGGATTCATTATCCTCTTGTTTAAAGCCTTGGATGTCCAGCCTTAGCTGTGTCATCCTTTTTGGAGGGTAAAATTGATTCAGGAATTTGTCTGATAACTGTCTCCATGTCTTTATACATGCTGTAGGTTGGTTATTCAACCACATCTTAGCTTGATCTTTTACAGCAAATGGAAACAGTAATAGTCTATAGACATCCTGATCTACCTCTTTATCACGTATTGTGTCAGTAATTTGTAAGAACTGTGCCAAAAACTTAGTAGGTTCTTCCTGTGGAAGATCGGAATACTGGCAATTTTGCTGCACCATGATAATGAGTTAAGGATTTAGTTCAAAGCTGCTTGCTTTAATGGGAGGTATACAGATGCTACTCCCATATGCAGCTGTAATGGGGTTAGCATATGATCCCAAAGTCCTTCTGGACTGCTCAATTCCACTTAGGTCCATGATGGAGACAGGGAATATAATATGGATTCACAAGTAAAGTATAAATTTTTTTTTATTTGACCGAAAATAATAAAATAAAACAAATGGAAAATAAAATCAAATTTCGAAAACTAAAAGAAAATAAGATCAAAGCAAATTGAAAACTAAATCAATTAATTAATTAAAAAGATTTTGGAATTAGCAATTGAAAAAATATGATTGAAAATTATTTTGAAAAAGATTTGATTTTTGAAATGAGGAAAGAGAAAAACAACAAAATGACACCAAACTTAAAATTTTTAGAAAATGAAACACAAATTTTCGAAAATTTAAAGGAAAACACAAAGAAGACACCAAACTTAAAATATGAAACTAAACTCAAATAAAAGACTCTAAACCAACAAAAATAAAACAGTCCTAATCTAAGCAACGAGATAAACTGTCAGTTGTCCAAACTCGAACAATCCCCGGCAACGGCGCCAAAAACTTGGTGCACGAAATTGCAATCACACTTTTGCAATTCCGCACAACTAACCAGCAAGTGCACTGGGTCGTCCAAGTAATACCTTACGTGAGTAAGGGTCGATCCCACAGAGATTGTCAGCTTGAAGCAAGCTATGGTTATCTTGTAACTCTTAGTCAGGATATCAATAATTCTCAGGTTTAAGTGTGATGAGTAAAAGAACATGAAATAAATACTTGTTTTTGAGTAATGGAGAACAGGCTGAGGTTTTGGAGATGCTCTATCTTCTGAATCTCTGCTTTCCTACTGTCTTCTTCTTCAAGCACGCAAGGCTCCTTCCACGGCAAGCTGTATGTAGGGTTTCACCGTTGTCAATGGCTACCTTCCATCCTCTCAGTGAAAATGTTCAACGCGCTCTGTCACAGCACGACTATTCATCTGTCGGTTCTCAATCAGGTCAGAATAGAATCCAGTGATTCTTTTGCGTCTGTCACTAACGCCTAGCCTTCAGGAGTTTGAAGCTCGTCACAGTCATTCAATCCTTGAATCCTACTCAGAATACCACAGACAAGGTTTAGACCTTCCGGATTCTCTTGAATGCCGCCATCAATTCTAGCTTATACCACGAAGATTCTGATTAAGGAATCCATGAGATATCTACTCAATCTAAGGTAGAACGGAGGTGGTTGTCAGGCACGCGTTCATAGGTGAGAATGATGATGAGTGTCACGGATCATCACATTCATCAGGTTTAGGAACAAGTGATATCTTAGAATAGAAGCAAGCATGATTGAATGAAAAAATAGTAGTAATTGCATTAATCCATCAAGACACAGCAGAGCTCCTCACCCCCAACCATGGGGTTTAGAGACTCATGCCGTAGAAAGTACAGTATGAAACGTGTAAAGTGTCATGCGGTAGAGATACAATGTCAAAAGGTCCTATTAATAGTGAACTAGTAACCTAGGGTATACAGAAATGAGTAAATGACGTAAAAATCCACATCTGGGGTCCACTTGGTGTGTGCTTGGGCTGAGCATTGAAGCTTTCATGTGTAGATACTTTTTCTGGAGTTAAACGCCAGCTTTTATGCCAGTTTGGGCGTTTAACTCCAATTTTTGTGCCAGTTCCGGCGTTAAACGCCGGGAATTCTGAAGCTGATTTGCAACGCCAGTTTGGGCCATCAAATCTCGGGCAAAGTATGGACTATTATACATAGTTGGAAAGCCCAAGATGTCTAATTTCCAACGCAATTGAGAGCGCGCCAATTGGGCTTCTATAGTGCAGGGAAGTCAGAATCCAACAGCATCTGCAGTCCTTTTCAGCCTCTGAATTAGATTTTTGCTCAGGTCCCTCAATTTCAGCCAGAAAATACCTGAAATCACAGAAAAACACACAAACTCATAGTAAAGCCCAGAAAAGTGAATTTTAACTAAAAACTAATAAAAATGAAATAAAAACTAACTAAAATATACTAAAAACATACTAAAAACAATGCCAAAAAGTGTATACATTTTCCGCTCATCAAAAGCCACCAAAAGAGCAACCTTTTTTCAAAACGCAGCAACTTACAAAACCCTAAAAGGCACTAAACCACCAGGAAATCCCGTCGAAAGCATACAGAAAGACGAAAAGAAAATCAAAAACATACATCATAGCGACAGTCAAGTATAGTGGTACGAAAAGATTCAAGCTTTCCAACAACAACTCAGGAAAAATCAAAACTTTATTGCAGAATCACACTCCAAAATAAAGACAGAAACGAAGAAAAGGTTCGAGCTTTCCAAGCATGCAAAATCAAGGCGTCATCAAAAGGATCAAAAGCAAAAGTAGCAGAAATAAAAAGGTGAGGAAGAAAGCAAAACCAACCTGGAAGAAGGAAGAAAACTTTGAAAAGTGAGTAGCAGAGAATCGATCACAAAGCAAAAGCACCAAAGCGAAGGCCAAAGCTTCACAGAGAGACGAGAAGTGCAGAAGGAGAAACGGCGAAAGAAAAGGGAAGTTACAGGGAAAGAAAAACCGTCTCTTGGATACAAAAATTTGAAAAGAGAAAAACAAGAGAAACGGAACAAATTAATGGGGGCATTAACCCTCGCGCATTCCCAAGGAAAATGCTAAAAGGCAAAAGCACGCGCTTTTAGAAGAAATGGAACAGAAACGTTCCGCATTCAAGGAAAGAGCTCTATGGAAAGATAAAGCGACAAAATGCTCGAGTTCGGCTTTACCTGAAAAGGCTCGAAGTCCTAAAAACCAAGACTCGGCCTCCAGATAAAAGACCGAGCTCGAGTAGGGGCACTGTCCATACCTTGGGTCGAGCTGTCCGACCCGGGATGTTCTATAGACAAAGCAACCGACCTCTTCAGGTCAGGACAACCCGATCTCTTCTCAAAGAGCTCGGCCAAGTCACAGGAAAGCCCAACAAAGGGCCCAAATAGAGGAACACGTCCTAAATCCAAGGGCAGCCCAAAGCCCGTAGAGATAAAGGTGGTTCCCTTGAAGATAAGATGACCTCACTTGAAGATAAGATAAAGATAAGATAAGATAACTAACTTATCTTATCTAAGAAGGTCATTCTACGCCATTATAAATACACTGGAGCACCCAGGTATAACTCATACTCTGATTCTACTCAATACCTGCTTAATACCCTTGCTAACTTAAGCATCGGAGTCCTTTGCAGGTACCCCCCACACTCCGGGGACGAAGGATCAGCATCATCACCAAGTCCAACGAGTCAGACACAGCGACTCCGATCACCATCATCAAGATCGGACTCCGCAGCTCCGACCAGCACAGAAGATCTCATCCGAGATCGACCTTTAGTTTCAGGTAACCCTCAGAACAGAGGGTATACAGATACTACTCCCATATGAAGCAGTAGTGGGGTTAGCATATGACCCCAGAGTCCTTCTGGACTGTTTATTTTCACTTAGTTCCTGATGGAGCAAGGGAGATGATATGGATGTAAATATTATTTATTTTATTATATATAAAAATTTATTTTCGAAATAATAAAATAAAATAAAATAAGATAAGATAAAATAAAAACGAAATAAAAATAAAAATAAAAAAATTGAAAATGTTTTGTGAAGATTTTCGAAAAAAATGATGAGAGAGAAAGTGGTTAGGATATTTTTGAAAAAGATAATAAATTATTATTATTATTATTATTTAAAAAACTTAAAAGGATAAGATTTGAAAAATTTTGAAATTGAAATCTGAATTTTTATAAAAAAAAATTCGAAAAAGTAGCTTAAAAATAGTTAGAAAAGATATTTTTTTGAATTTTGAATTTTATGATGAAAGAGAAAAACACACAAAAGACACAAAACTTAAAATTTTTAGATCTAATGCTCCTTGTTTTCGAAAATTTTGGAGGGAAAATACCAAGGAACACCAAACTTAAAAATTTTAAGATCAAAACATAAAGAAGACTCAAGAACACTTTGAAGATTCACAAGAACAACAAGAACAAAAGAAAGAACACCAAACTTAAATTTTTTAGAAAACTTCAATAAAATTTTCAAAAATTATAAAAAAGATTAAAAATAAAATACCAAACTTAAAGTTTGGCACAAGATTCAATTAAAGAAAAATTATTTTTGAAAAAGATTTTAAAAAGAGGATACCCAATTACCAAGAACATAGACCAACGCTCTAGCCAATTGGGCAGTAAAGGTAACACTTGTTTTGAAGAGGTATATATTTATATATTCCTTTTGGAAGACTAATGCTTTGGAATAGAACAAGAAAAACAAGAAAAGACACAGAATAAGAAAAACTAAAAATCAAACAATAAAAATAAACAAGAACAACTTGAAGATCAAAGAACACAAATTCGAAAATTTAAAAGGAAAATATAAAATATGCAATTGACACCAAACTTAGAACAAGACACTAACTCACGAAAATAAAAATTAGAAATTAATAAGAAAAAGTAATATTTTTGAAAAATTTTTAAAGAGAAATTAAAGGACTCAAATTTAATGACTTTATAGCATCAATACTTTATTCCTAATCTAAGCAACAAAATAAACCTTTAGTTGTTCAAACTCAAACAATCCCGGGTAACGGCGCCAAAAACTTGGTGCACGAAATTGCAATCACACTTTTGCAATCCGCACAACTAACCAGTGATGAGATATTTTTGGTTTGAGAAATGAATTTCTCCCAAAAACACACCAATCTAACCGGCAAGTGCACCGGGTCGCATCAAGTAATAAAAACTCACGGGAGTGAGGTCGATCCCACAGGGATTGAAGGATTGAGCAATTTTAGTTTAGTGGTTGAATTAGTCAAGCGAATCAAGATTTGGTTGATTGAGTTGCAGAATTTAAATTGCATTGAGAGTAAAGAGAACAAGAATTAAAGTGCTGAATCTTAAAGAACAAGAAATTAAATGGCAGAAACTTAGATTGCAAGAAATGTAAATTGCAAGAATCTTAAATGACAAGAAATGTAAATGGCTTGAAATGTAAAGAGGATTGGGACTTAGATTTGCAGGAATTAAACCAAGAGAAATTAAATTGCATTAGACAGAAGGGTAAATGGGAATTGGGATTTGATTAAACTCAAACAGACAAGCAAATTAAACAAATAAAGCAAGTACAGAAAATTGAAATGGTAAAATGTGATCTCAGGACCCAGAGACTAGAAAACCAAGTCTAGATCTCAATGCCTTCCTAGATCCAACAAGAACAATAACAAGGAAATTGTAAATTGCAGAGAGATTAGATGAAGAAGCAATTAACCGAACTGAAAATTAAATTGCAGTGAAAATCAAAAGAGAGATCTAAGGTGAGATTGAAACAGAATTCCTTCAATTCTCCAACCCAAGATCCAAGACAAGTGTAATTGAAATTGAAAGCAATTAAACTAAGGAAATAAAGATCACTCAGGCTCCCAAAACAGAAAAGAAAACTCTCTAAGAATTCTCAAAAGGGAAGCTCCCCCGACTAACTTGAATCTTAGCCTATTTATACACTTTCTTCAATTGATCTTCAAGCCTTGAGTTGGGCCTTTGCTCTTGATGGAATTGGGTTGAAAGAGGCCTTGGTTGATTGCTCTTGAAGCTTGGAGAGAAACCCAAGTGAACCAATTGAACCGGATTTGGGTTTTGCAAAGTTGGATTCAAAGTTAGCCTCAAAGTTAGGGGGCTAACTTTGAAGCTAACTTTTCATATCAGCAAACATCTCTTCCTGCCACTCACGTTGGTGCCAACGTTAGGGGGCTAACTTTGACCCTAACGTTGGCCTTGCTTTGAATGCTTGTGGCGCCAACGTTAGCCTCCAAGTTAGGGGGCTAACGTTGGCGCAAACGTTGGCACACCCTGGAGGAGATTTCTCATGCCAACGTTAGCCTCCAAGTTAGGGGGCTAACGTTGGCGCAAACGTTGGCAGCCCCTGGAGAACAATTCTTATGCCAACATTAGCCTCCAAGTTAGGGGGCTAACGTTGGCGCAAACGTTGGCACACCCTGGGGAGAATTTCTCATGCCAACGTTAGCCTCCAAGTTAGGGTGGTGCACCCTGGGAGGAATTTCAAATCTCCAACGTTAGCCTCCAAGTTAGGGGGCTAACGTTGGGGCTAACTTTTCGTCCAAAAGTTTGTGCCAACGTTTGAGGGCTAACTTCAACTCCAACTTCATTCTTCCTGGTTCAATCTCACTTGTTTCATTGTCTTCTCTTAGCTTCTAGCCATTCCTTCTCACTTCAATCCTTTTCCAAGCTTTCTTCACCTATCATAAATCAACCAAACACATCAAAGCTATGCTTGAAATCATGAGATGATCATTCTATCCTAATATGCACCAATTATGGCATCAAACCTCATGAAATTGCATTAATTTATCTATGGTTGATTCAATCAAAGGAAGCATGAAAATCTACCTAAATTGGCTTGCTTAAGCCTCAAGAAAGTGCATAATTCAAGTGAAAACAAAAGAAAAAGACTAGTGAAACTAGGCTAAGATGACTTGTCATCAACCAGCAAGTGCACTGGGTCGTCCAAGTAATACCTTACATGAGTAAGGGTCGATCCCACGGAGATTGTTGGCTTGAAGCAAGCTATGATTATTTTATTTTTCTTAGTCAGGAGATCAATTATGATTATCAGTTTGAATTACTAAAAACTAGAAGAGCGTGAAATAATTACTTGTTGTGCAATAATGGAGAATATGTTAGAGTTTTGGAGATGCTTTGTCTTCTGAATTCCTGTAATGTAATATTCTTCTCATGCAAAAGTGCAAAGTTCCTTCCATGGCAAGCTCTATATAGGGTGTCATCGTTGTCAATGGCTACTTCCCATCCTCTCAGTGAAAATGGTCCAAGTGCTCTGTCACAGCACGGCTAATCAGCTGTTGGTTCTCGATCATGTCGGAATAGAATCCATTGATTCTTTTGCATTTGTCATCACGCCCAACACTCGCGAGTTTGAAGCTCGTCACAGTCATTCAATCCCAGAATCCTACTCGGAATACCACAGACAAGGTTTAGACTTTCTGGATTCTCATGAATGCCGCCATCAATTCTAACTTATACCACGAAGATTCTGATTAAGGGATCTAAGAGATACTCATTCAATCTGATGTAGAACGGAGGTGGTTGTTAGACACACGTTCATGGATTGGAGAAGGTGATGAGTGTCACGGATCACCACCTTCTCCATATTTAAGCGCGAATGAACATCTTAGATAGGAACACGCATGTTTGAATGGAAAAACATAAATAATTACATTAATTCATCGAGACGCTGCAGAGCTCCTCACCCCCAACAATGGAGTTTAGAGACACATGCCGTCAAATAGTATAAAATTCAGATCTAAAAATGTCATCAGATACAAAATAAGTCTCTAAAAGTTGTTTAAATACAAAACTAGTAACCTAGGTTTACAGAAAATGAGTAAACTAAGATAATTGGTGTAGAAATCCACTTCTGGGGCCCACTTGGTGTGTGCTAGGGCTGAGACTTAAGCTTCTCACATGCCTGGGCTGTTTCTGGAGTTGAACGCCAGGTTGTAACGTGTTTTTGGCGTTGAACTCCAACTTGTAACCTGTTTCTGGCGCTGGACGCCAGACTGCAACATGGAACTGGCGTTGAACGCCAGTTTACGTCGTCTATCTTTGCGCAAAGTATAGGCTATTATATATTGCTGGAAAGCCCTGGATGTCTACTTTCCAACCCAATTAAGAACGCGCCAATTTTACTCCTGTAGCTCCAAAAAATCTATTCCGAGTGCAGGGAGGTCAGAATCCAACAACATCAGCAGTCCTTTTTTAGTCTAAATCAGATTTTTGCTCAGCTCCCTCAATTTCAGCCAGAAAATACCTAAAATCACAGAAAAATACACAAACTCATAGTAAAGTCCAGAAATATGTTTTTTGCTTAAAAACTAATAAAATTCTATTAAAAACTAATTAAAACATGCTAAAATCTACATGAAATTACCCCCAAAAAGCGTATAAAATATCCGCTCATCAGCAGCATTTCCTAGATGAGGCTTCTATTGTTGCCCCTGGTTTGGTGCTGGCTAGTTTTGACAGTGCATCAACTCGAGCATTCTATTCCCTGGGTATATGGCGGACCTCATATTCCCCGAGTTGTCCGAGTTATTCCTTGGTTTTGTCTAAGTACTTTTTCATAGTAGGATCCTTGGCTTGATAGCTCCCTGTTACTTGTGAGGTGATTACCTGTGAGTCGCTGAAGATGACAAGTTTTTGAGCTCCTACCTCCTTAGCCAGCTTCAAACCAGCTAGTAGTGCCTCATATTTGGCTTGGTTGTTCGAGGCAGGGAACCCGAATTTGAGAGAAAGTTCAATTTGGGTTCCCTGATTGCTTTCTATTATCACGCTTGTGCCACTTCCAATTTTGTTTGAGGAACCGTCTACGTAGAGACTCCACTCTATAGGGATTTTTGGGGTGTCCGTAAACTCTGCAATGATGTCGGCCAGGTATTGTGATTTGATGGCTGTCCGAGTTTCATATTGAAGGTCAAATTCGGATAATTCGACTGCCCATTGCAAGATTCTTCCTGCTAAATCTGTTTTTTGCAGAATGCCTTTTATCGACTGGTTGGTCCGAACCCTGATACTGTGGGCTTGGAAATATGGGCGAAGTCATCGAGATGTTAGTATGAGGTCATAGGCAAATTTTTCTATTTTTTGATAGTTCAATTCGGACCCTTGTAGTGCTTTGCTGATGAAGTATATGGGCTGTTGTCCGCTGTCATCTTCTCGGATCAGTGCCGAAGCTACTGCCTGATTTTCTACCGCGAAGTACAGTACAAGCAGTTCTCCTTCCCGTGGCCGGGTTAGAATAGGTGGTTATCCTAGGAATCTTTTAAAATCCTGGAAGGCTTGTTCGCATTCCGCCATCCATTCAAACCTCTTTCCCTTTCGTAGGGTGGCACAGAAGGGGAGAGATCTTATTGCCGATCCAGCTAGGAATCTGGACAAGGTTGCCAATCTTCCATTGAGTTGTTGTACCTCTTTAACACATGTCGGACTCTTCATGTCGAGTATAGCTTGGTATTCATCTGGGTTTGCCTCGATTCCTCTTTGTATGAGCATAAATCCCAAGAACTTGCCAGTATCTACTGTGAAGGTGCACTTTGCAGGATTAAGTCGCATGCCATGCTTTCTTATGGTATTGAATACTTGGGTGAGGTCGAACAGTAGCGACTCGTCGCTTTGTGTTTTTACTAACATGTCATCTTTACTAACATGTCGTCTACATATACCTCCATTAGTTTTCCGATGTGCTCTGCGAAGACTTTGTTCATTAACCTTTGGTAGGTAGCTCCTGCGTTTTTGAGTCCGAAGGGCATGACGATGTAACAGTAGTTTGCTTTGGGAGTTAAAAATGAAGTTTTTTTCTTGATTAGGTGGATACATTTGGATTTGATTGTATCCTGAATAAGCGTCCATAAATGAGAGGTACTTGTAACCGGAGGAGGCGTCTACCAGAGAATCGATACTTGGGCAGGCTTTGTTGAGATCAGTGTAGTTAGTGCACATCCGCCACTTCCCATTTGATTTTTTCACTAAGACCATGTTGGCTAGCCATAATGGGTATTTGACCTCTCTGATGAATCCTGCCTCCAGTAGATCTTGTACCTGTTCTTCGACAGCTTGGGATCTTTCTAGTCCGAGCTTTCTACACCTTTGCTGTATTGGCTGAGACCCTAGATATACTGGTAGTTTATGGCACATTAGCTTGGGGTCTTTGCCTGACATGTTTGCGACTTTCCATGCGAAGAGGTCGACGTTATCCTTTAAGAACTGTATAAGGGACTTTTTTACGTCTTCTTTAAGGATTGCGCCAACGTTGGTTGTTTTGTCCGGGACATCTCCAATCTGGACTTTTTCTATCTCGCCTTCTGGTTTTGGACGGAATTCTTCTCGACCTCGAACTCCTCCGAGTTCGATGGTGTGGATTTCTTCTCATTTGCCTCTAAGGTTTAGACTTTCGTTGTAACAGCGGCGGGCCGTCTTCTAGTTTCCTTTTATTGTAGCGATCCCTTCTACAGTTGGGAACTTCATGCATAGGTGTGGAGTTGAGACTACTGCTCCGAGCTGGTTTAGAGTTGTCCAACCTATTAAGGCATTGTAGGTTGAGTTCACGTCGACCACGATGTAGTCTATGTTGAGGGTCCTAGACCGGTTCCCTTTTCCAAAGGTTGTGTGTAGCGAGATGTAACCAAGTGGTTGGATTGGGGTGTCTCCAAGTCCAAATAAGCTGTTCGGATATGCCCTGAGCTCTTTTTCTTCTAGGCTAAGTTTGTCGAATGCTGTTTTGAATAAAATGTCGGCCGAGCTTCCTTGGTCCACCAGTGTTCGGTGGAGATTAGCATTGGCCAATATGATAGTGATGACCATGGGATCGTCATGTCCCGAGATGACGCCAGCTGCATCCTCTTTAGTAAAGGTGATAGTAGGGAGATCGGGTGCCTCTTCTCCTCCCTCGACATGGTATACTTCTTTGAGATGTCTTTTGCGAGATGATTTGGAGATTCCTCCTCCCGCAAATCCCCCATGTATCATGTGAACATGCCTCTCTGGGGTACGAGGTGGTCGTTCTGTTCGGCCAACCTCTTCGTCTCTTCTTCTCTTTCTGGGCTCATCTGTCTTACTAGCTAGGTACCAATCTAGTCTTCCTTCTCTTACCAATTTCTCTATGACATTCTTCAAGTCGAAGCACTCATTGGTGGGATATCCATAGATTCGATGGTATTCGCAATATTCCATCCGATTTTCTCCTCCCTTTTTGCTTTTAAGTGGACGGGGTGGTGGAATCTTCTCCGTGGGGCATACTTCTCTGTAAACTTCTACAAGAGACACCCGGAGAGGGATGTAATTATGGTATTTCTTAATCTTCTCTCCATGCAAATCATCTTTTTTCTTGGAATCTTTGTCTTTATCTCGGAAGGAGTTGGAGAATCCGGATTTTGGGATTTCTCCTAGTCGAGAATTTTCCTCCATGTTGATGTATTTTTCTTCTCGTTCTTGTACTTCATTCGAAGATGTGGGATGCTTCTTTGATATGGATTGACTAAAAGGTCCCTCTCGTACGCCATTGATGAGATCCATAATGGCTGCTTCGGTTGGCAGACTCTGAATGTCCATACATGCTTTGTTGAATCTTTCCATGTAGCTACGAAGACTTTCCCAATCTCCTTGCTTGATCTCTAGTAGACTTGGAGCGTATTTAGTTTTGTCTTTCTGGATGGAGAATCTGGTTATAAACGTTTTGGTTAAGTCGTCAAAGCTTGAATGGACCTAGGGGGCAGATTGTCAAACCATTTAATTGCTGCCTTTGTTAAGGATGTCGGGAAAGCCTTGCACCAAGTTGCGTCTGAGGCATCGGTAAGATACATTCTGCTTCAGAAGTTGCTGAGATGATGGCTGGGATCTGATGTGCCATTATATAAAGTCATATCGGGAGGTTTAAAGTTTTTTGGGATTTTGGCCTTCACTAATCTCTTTGGTGAATGGGTCTTGGTCCTTGCGGGAATTATTCTCATGACTGGATTGAGTAATTTTAGTTTTGAGATCAGCTTCGAGCTTTTGGAGCTTGTCTTCTAATTCACGGCGTCGCCTAACCTCCCTTCGTAGGTCTTTCTCGGCTTCCCGCTGATATTCGACCTCTTTTTGAGTTATTTTAGGCGATCCTGAAGTGCTTCCATAGGTCCCGCGCTTGGGGAGTCCTTGTCTTTGTTAGGTTAAGAAGTATTGTCTAGTGTAACCTCCACGTTCTTATGTGGTGTTCTGTTCTCCACATCAGAGTTGTGGTTGTTGTCCAGGTTGTCCGCCATGATGGTAGGATGACTTCCAGGTTCCCCGGCAATGGCGCCAATCTTCCGAGGGTTACCTGAAACTATAGGTCGATCTCGGACGAGATCTTCTGTACTGGTCGGAGCTGTTATGTCCGACTTGATGATAATGGCCGGAGCCACCGTGTCCGACTTATTGGACTTGGTGGTGCTGCTGATCCTTCGTCACCAGAGGGTGGTGGTACATGCAAAGGACTCCGATGCTTAAGTTAGCAAGGGTATTAAGCAGGTTTTTAGTAAAATCAGAGTATGAGTTATACCTGGGTGCTCCAGTGTATTTATAATGGTGTGGAATGGCCTTCCTAGAGACAAGATAGTTATCTTATCTTATCTTATCTTTGAGTGGGGTTATCTTATCTTCAAGGAAACTGCCCTTTTCTCCTTAGGCTTGGGCTATCTTTGGGTTTGGGTCGTGCTCCTCTGTTTGGGCCCCTTTTTTCGGCTTTCCTGGTGATTTGGCCAAGCTCTTTGAGAAGAGATCGGATGGTTCTATCTTGAAGAGGTCGGTAGACTTGTCGTAAACATCCCGGGTCGAACAGCTCGACCTAGGGTATGAACAGTAACCCATTTTTTCTTCTTTCTTACTGTAGGAATAGTTGACCCATGTCCTCTCGAAAGAATGTTGTTGAGATGTCTACCAAGGTCCCAGATGGCATGTCTGACTGGCGGGATTCTATTGTTTTGATGTGTGTCTCTGTAGTTGATTCGGAATATTGTGTGCGACTTAGGAGGCATCATAGGATTTGTAGTGATAGGGACCAGGAGAAAAATTAGGAGCTGGTGTTTCCCGACCAGGAGGAGAGGGTCAGTTTTCCCTCTTTGACAAAGGGAGAGCAGCCCTTCTTCTATGCTTATGACTACTTCTTCAGTCAACTGAATATCACTATTCCTTTTACTTCTTTTGAAACTAACCTGTTGTTGTCCTGCAACGTAGCTCCTTCCCAACTCCATTCGAATTCGTGGGGTTTCATAAAAATCTTCCAATTGGATGTCCGACCTTCGCAAGCTCTCTTTCTTTATCTTTTTGTCTTGACAAAGCCTGGGGCAGCTAAGAAGAAGGCTTCGTTGATTTCTTTCCGAGCTGCCCAGGGAAAGAAAGTTTTTTCTATGTACGACTGGTGCACGAAAATTACACTCACTATGTAATTCCGCACAACTAATCATCAAGTGCACTAGGTCGTCCAAGTAATATCTTACGTGAGTAAGGGTCAAATCCCACGGAGATTGTTGGCTTGAAGCAAGCTATGGTTATCTTATTATTCTTAGTCAGGATACCAATAGGGTTCTTTAGCTTTAATTGTAAAAAGTGAAAGTGTTTGGAATAAGTAATTGTTACTCAATAATGGAGAATATGTTGGAGTTTTGTAGATGCTTTGTCTTCTGAATTCCTGTAACATAATGCTTCCTCACTTTCAAACATGCAAGGCTCCTTCCATGGCAAGTTGTATGTAGGGCATCACCGTTGTCAATGGCTACCTCCATCCTCTCAGTAAAAATGGTCCAAATGCTCTATCACAGCACGACTAATCATCTGTTGGTTCTCAATCATGTTGGAATAGGATCCATTGATCCTTTTGCATCTGTCACAACGCCCAACACTCATGAGTTTGAAGCTTGTCACAGTCATCCAATCCCAGAATCCTACTCGGAATACCACAGACAAGGTTTAGACTTTCCGAATTCTCAAGGATGCTGCCATCAATTCTAGCTTATACCACGAAGACTCTGATTAAGGAATCTAAGAGATACTCATTCAATCTAATGTAGAACGTAAGTGGTTGTCAGGCACACATTCATGGATTGAGAAACGTGATGAGTGTCACGGATCATCACCTTCTTCATAGTGAAGCATGAATGAACATTTTAGATAGGAACAAGCGTGTTTGAATGGAAAATAGAAATAATTGCATTAATTCATCGAGATGCTGCAGAGTTCCTCACCCCCAACAATGGAGTTTAGAGACTCATGCCGTCAAAGAGTATAAAATTCAGATCTAAAAATGTCATGAGATCCAAAATAAATCTCTAAAAGTTGTTTAAATACTAAACTAGTAACCTAGGTTTACAGAAAATGATTAAACTAGGATGGATAGTGCAGAAATCCACTTCTGGGGCCCACTTGGTGTGTGCTGGGGCTGAGACTTAAGCTTCTCACGTGCCTGGGCTGTTTCTGGCGTTGAACTCCAACTTGCAACCTGTTTCTGGCGCTGAACGCCAAAATGCAACATGGAACTGGCGTTCATCGTTTATCTTCCTGCAAAGTATGGACTATTATATATTGATGGAAAGCCCTGGATGTCTACTTTCCAACCCAATTGAGAGCGCGCCTATTAGACTCTTGTAGCTCCAAAAAATTCATTCCGAGTGCAGGGAGGTCAGAATCCAACAACATCGGCAGTCCTTTTTCAGCCTAAATCAGATTTTTGCTCAGCTCCCTCAATTTCAGCCAGAAAATACCTGAAATTACAGAAAAACACACAAACTCATAGTAAAGTCCAGAAATATGAATTTTGCCTAAAAACTAATAAAATTATACTAAAAACTAACTAAAACATACTAAAATCTACATGAAATTACCCCCAAAAAGCGTATAAAATATCCGCTCATCACAACACCAAACTTAAACTGTTGCTTGTCCTCAAGAAATTAGATAAATAAAATAGGATAAAAAAATTAAGAAGCAATAATATCTCAGAGTTTCAAGTGAAGCTCAGATTCTAATCAGCTGAGTGGGACTAGTAGCTTTTTGCCTCTGAATAGTTTTGGCATCTCACTTTATCCTTTGAAATCCAGAATGATTGGCATCCACAGGAACTTAGAATTCAGATAGTATTATTGATTCTCCTAGTTTAGTATGTTGATTCTTGAACACAGTTACTTTATGAGTCTTGGCCGTGGCCCTAAGCACTTTGTTTTCCAGTATTACCACGAGATACATAAATGCCACAGACACATAACTGGGTGAACCCTTTTAGATTGTGACGTAGCTTTGCTAAAGTCCCCAATTATAGGTGTCCATAGTTCTTAAGCACACTCTTTTGCCTTGGATCACGACTTTAACCACTCAGTCTCAAGTTTTTCACTTGGACCTGCATGCCATAAGCACATGGTTAGGGACAGCTTGATTTAGCCGCTTAGGCCTGGTTTTATTCCCTTGGGCCCTCCTATCCATTGATGCTCAAAGCCTTGAATCCTTTTCACCCTTGCCTTTTGGTTTTAAGGGGTATTGGCTTTTTCTTTTTCTTTATCCAATGATTCCTTGTTTTTTTTTTCACTGCTTTTTCTTGCTTCAATAATCAATTTCATGATTTTTCAGATCATCAATAATATTTCTCTTGTTCATCATTCTTTCAAGAGCCAACAATTTTAACATTCATGAAATTCAATATAAAAAATATGCACTGTTCAAGCATTCATTCAGAAGACAAAAAGTATTGCCATCACATCTAAGTAATTAGAATTTTTCATATTAAGAACTCGAAAAAATATTGCCTCTTTATTCTAAAAATCTACTATTTTATTCATGTTTAATGATGATGAGAAAAATAAATTATAGGTTAATTGGAAATAAAATCAAAATAGGTATACTAATTGCTACTACTCCTATATAACTTCAAAGGTAAATTCCTATAAGAACAACTATCACAGAATTAAAGCTAAGTTTAGGACTCAACAACCTTTATTTTGAAAACTGGATGTTCCTCTAGTCTGTGGGGTGCTTGGTCCTTCAAGAGATAGTTTTTGACGCTTTAGTTCCTTTAAGTCACGCCTTTGCTCTTCTTGTTCCCCAAGCAATTTGCAAAGCATGCTATTTTGATTATTTTGTTCTTCCTTTATTTGGTCCATAGCTTCTTGCAACTTGGTAATAGATGCTTCAAGATGCTCCCAGTATTCAATTTGAGGGATTTTCAGGAGGAATTCCTGTGCTCTCCTCTTGATGGGGTCATCTTGCACTTGTTGTTTTCCCATTGATATTTTGGTGATTGGTCACTCAACTGAGATATACTCAATTATTCCCATCTTCCCTCCAGCATCTTTGCAAAGCATAGAAATTAAGCTTGGATAAGCTAATTTGGCATCTTTGGAGTTATTGTTTGCGATTATGTAAAGTTCACATGAAATCAGTTGATGAACTTCCACTTCTCTTCCCAACATAATGCAATGGATCATCACTGCTCTTTTAACTGTGACTTCAGAACGGTTGCTAGTGGGCAATATAGAACGCCCAATGAACTCCAGCCAGCCTCTGGTGACTGGTTTGAGATCTTCTCTCTTTAGTTGATTTGGGACGCCCTTGGTGCTGGTTGTCCACCTGGCTCCAGGGATGCATATATCCTCTAGAATCTTGTCCAGACCCTTATTTGTTCTCATCATTCTCCAATTAAAGGAGTCTGGGTCATCTTTCAGCTGAGGTAGCTTAAAGATCTCCCTGATTTTGTCAGGGTGAATATGAAAAATCTTTCCTCTGACCAAGGTCCGATAGTCATAGAGGGCAGTTCTAGATATTCTCTGCCTGTCTGTTTGCCACAGATTAGCGTAAAATTTCTGAACCATGTTTCTTCCCACCTTTGTTTCAAGATTAGCTAGGACTTCCCAGTTCCTGTTTCGAATTTGCTCTTGAATCTCCGGATATTCGTCTTCTTTCAGATCGAATCTAACTTCCGGGATCACTGACCTTAGACCCATTATTTTGTAGTAATGGTCTGAATGTTCTTTGGTTAAGAACTTCCCTTGATTCCAAAGTGGTTTTGGAATACTCTCTTTCTTGCCTCTTGGAGTGGGTTGTTTTTCTTTAGGAGCCATGATCTTAGTGAATATGGTTTAGTGATCACGGATAAACACACCAAACTTAGAGGTTTGCTTGTTCTCAAGCAAAAGAAATGAAAGAAGAGGGATAGAAGGAGAGCTAGTATCGAATGGTGGATGAGATGAGGGAGGCCGAATGTGAATTTAAAGGGAAGGGTGGGTTTTCGAAAATTTTGAAGAAAGATAAGATAGAATATATGATTTATAAAAGATAAATATGATAAGAAAAAGATATAATTTAAAATTAAAAAGTTGTGAATGATATTTGAAAAAGATAAATCAGAATTTTTATTTTGAAAAAGATTTTAAAAGATAATTGAGTTTTTAAAAAAAAATTGAAAAGGAGTTGGATGGGATTTGAAAAGGATTTGTGTTTATGAATTAAGATACATTTGATATTTTTGAAAAAGGGATTTTAGAAATTAGGATTAAAATTTTGGAATTGAAGGATGAGAGTTTGTAACATGTTTATGCAAGAAATCATGAATTGGAATATAAAAATTTTGAGAAATGTGAATTAAAAACGAAATTACCTCCTTCCCACAATCCTGGCGTTAAACGCCCAAACGCTGCATGTTTTGGGCGTTTAACGCCCATTTGCAGCTTCTCCTGGGCGTTCAACGCCCAGCTGTTACTTCTAACTGGCGTTGAACGCCAGGAACTCCTTTGTCACTGGGCGTTTTTCTGAATGCCCAGGATGCTATAAATCTGGCGTTGAACGCCCAGAAGGTGCTTTTTTCTGGCGTTGAATGCCCAGATGGCTATCTTTACTGGCGTTGAATGCCCGGTAAGTGCTTCTTTTGGGCGTTCAGCGCCCAAAACAGCTCTTACTGGCTTTTTTCGCACCAGTGAACTTCTTTTTGCTGTTTTATCCTCTGAATTCTTCTGTAACTCTGTGAACTCAAGCAATTGCTATTTTAACTTGAAGATAATTGACATAAACCTGTAAAAATCAATTAATTGACAAATAAGCTTTGTAAATGGCTGGGTTGCCTCCCAGCAAGCGCTTCTTTATTGTCTTTAGCTGGACTAATACTAAGCTTTAATCAAGTCTCAGTTTTGAGCATTCTTGCTCAAAATTACTTTCAAGATAATGTTTAACTCTCTGTCCATTAACAATGAACTTTTTGTTAGAATCATTATCATGAAGCTCCACGTATCCATATGGTGACACACTTGTAATCACATATGGACCTCTCCACCGGGATTTTAATTTCCCGGGGAATAATCTGAGCCTAGAATTAAATAGCAGAACTTTCTGCCCTGACTTAAAGACTCTGGATGATAGTTTCTTATCATGCCATCTTTTTGCTTTCTCTTTGTAAATTTTTGCATTTTCGAAAGTATTGAGTCTAAATTCCTCTAGCTCATTTAACTGGAGCAATCATTTTTCTCCAGTTAACTTGGCATCAAGGTTTAGGAATTTGGTTGCCCAATAAGCCTTATGTTCCAGTTCCACTGGCAAGTGATAGGCTTTTCCATACACCAGCTGGTATGGAGAAGTTCCTATAGGTGTCTTGAATGCTGTTTTGTATGCCCACAAAGCATCATCCAAGCTTCTTTCCCAATCCCTTCTACGATTAATCACAGTCTATTCCAGGATTCTTTTAAGTTCTCTATTAGAGACTTCAGCTTGCCCATTTGTCTGTGGATGATATGGAGTAGCTACCCTGTGGCTAACTCCATATCAAACCAAAGCAGTGTAAAGCTGTTTATTGCAGAATGGAGTGCCCTCATCACTGATTAGTACTCTAGGGATACCAAACCTGCTGAAGATGTGTTTCTGGAGGAATTTCAGCACTGTGTTAGTATCATTAGTGGGTGTTGCAATAGCTTCCACCCATTTGGATACATAATCCACTGCCACCAGAATATAAGTGTTTGAGTATGATGGTAGGAAAGGTCCCATGAAATCAATACCCCACACATCAAACAACTCGATCTCCAAGATCCCTTATTGAGGCATGGCATAACTGTGAGGTAGATTGCCAGATCTTTGGCAACTATCACAATTAAGTACAAACACTCGGGAGTCTTTATAGAGAGTAGGCCAGTAGAAGCCACATTGGAGTACTCTTGTAGCTGTTCGCTCACTTCCAAAATGTCCTCCATACTGTGATCTATGGCAGTGCCAGAGGATCTTCTGTGCTTCTTCTTTAGGCACACATCTACGGATTACTCCGTCTGCACATCTCTTGAAGAGATATGGTTCATCCCAAAGATAGTACTTTGCATCCGTGATCAATTTCTTTGTTTGCTGCCTACTGTACTCTTTATTTTCTATACGTCATTTAAAACACGACTGGCATAGTAAATGACGTGCAGAAGCTTGTCATGCCTTTGTCCCAACACTGCACCAATGGCATGGTCACTAGCATCACACATTAGTTCAAATGGTAATGTCCAGTCTAGTGCAGAGATGACTGGTGCTGTGACCAGCTTAGCTTTCAGAGTCTCAAACGCCTGCAGACACTCTTTATCAAAGATAAATGGCGTGTCAGCAACTAGCAGATTACTTAGAGGTTTGAAAATTTTTGAAAAATATTTTATAAACCTCCTATAGAATCCTGCATGCCCCAGAAAGCTTCTGATTGCCTTAACAATGGCAAGTGGTGGTAATTTTTCAATTACCTCCACCTTAGCTTGATCCACCTCTATTCCCTTATTCGAAATGTTGTGCCCAAGGACAATTCCTTCAATCACCATAAAGTGACATTTCTTCCAGTTTAAAACTAGATTAATCTCTTGGCATCTCTTTAGAACAAGTGATAGATGGTCAAGACAGGAGCTGAATAAGTCTCCAAACACTGAAAAGTCATCCATGAAGACTTCCAGAAATTTTTCCACCATATCAGAGAAAGTAGAGAACATGCATCTTTGAAAGGTTACAGATGCATTGCACAGACCAAATGGCATCCTTCTGTATGCAAATACTCCAGATGGGCATGTGAATGCTATTTTCTCTTGATCTTGAAAATCTACTGCAATTTGATTATAACCTGAATACCCATCCAGGAAGCAGTAGTATTCATGACCTGCTAGTCTTTCTAGCATCTGGTCTATGAATGGTAAAGGAAAATGATCCTTTCTGGTAGCTGTATTGAGCCTTCTGTAATCAATACACATACGCCACCATGTAACTATTCTTGTAGGAACCAGTTCATTTTTTTCATTATGAACCACTGTCATGCCACCCTTCTTAGGGACCACTTGGACAGGGCTTACCCAGGGGCTATCAGAAATAGGATAAATAATTCCCGCCTATAGTAATTTAGTGACCTCCTTCTACACCACATCCTTCATGGCTGGGTTTAGCCGCCTCTGTGGTTGAACCACTAGCTTAGCATCATCCTCCAATAGGATCTTGTGCATGCATCTGGCTGGGCTAATGCCCTTAAGATCACTGATGGGCCACCCAAGAGCTGTCTTGTGTGTCCTTAGCACTTGAATTAGTGCTTCCTCTTCCTGTGGCTCTAAGGTAGAGCTTATGATTACAGGAAAAGTGTCACCTTCTCCCAGAAATGCGTATTTCAGGGATGGTGGTAATGGTTTGAGCTCGGGTTTAGGAGGTTTCTCCTCTTCCTGAGAGATTTTCAGAGGTTCTATTTTTCTCTCTGGTTCCTCCAGATCAGGCTGAGTATCTTTAAAGATATCCTCTAGCTCTGATTCGAGACTATCAGTCATATTGACCACTTTTACTAGAGAGTCAATAATATCAATGCTTATGCAGTCATTTTGGGTGTCTGGATACTGCATAACTTTGACAACATTTAACTTAAACTCATCCTCATTGACTCTCAGGGTTACTTCCCCTTTTTGGACGTCAATGAGGGTTCGTCCAGTTGCTAGGATAGGTCTTCCTAGAATGAGAGTTGCACTCTTGTGCTCCTCTATTTCCAGCACCACAAAGTCAGAGGGAAAGACAAATGGCCCAACCTTGACAATCATGTCTTCAATCACGCCTGATGGATGTTTAATAGAACCATCAGCAAGTTGGAGACATATTCGGGTTGGTTTGACTTCATCAGTCAATCCAAGCTTTTTGATAGTAGATGCAGGTATTAGGTTGATACTTGCCCCAAGATCACATAGAGCTTGCTTGGTACAAGTACCTTCTAATGTGCATGGTATCATAAAGCTTCCGGGATCTTTTAGCTTCTTAGGTAAGCTTTTTAGAATGACTGCACTGCATTCTTCAGTGAGGTAAACTTTTTCAGTTTCCCTCCAATCCTTCTTATGACTTAAGATCTCTTTCATGAACTTAGCATAAGAGGGTATTTGCTCAAGTGCTTCTGCAAACAGAATCTTTATTTCAAGAGTCCTGAGATAGTCTGCAAAGCGAGCAAATTTCTTATCCTGTTCCGCTTGACGGAGTTTTTGAGGATAAGGCTTTTTGGCTTTGTATTCATTAACCTTAGTTGCTGCAGGTTTATTGCCTACAGCCGTGGGTTGAGAAGCCTTTTTAGAGGAGTTGCTATCAACACTTGTATGTGTCTGATCCCCCACTGGTGTTTGAATACCAGGGGTGGAAGCTGGAATGGCGTTAGACGCCAACTCCTTATCTGTTTCTAGCGTTTGAACGCCAGAACTGGGCTTCCTTTGGGCGTTCAACGCCAGTTCCTTGCTTATTTCTGGCGTTGGACGCCAGGACTGAGCATGGGTTGGGCGTTCAACGCCAGCTTTCCACCCATTATCTGACAGTTGTTTCTATGTCTTTATGCTGTCCTTAGGTTGGTTATTTAACCACCTCTTAGCTTGGTCTTTTACAGCAAATGAAAACAGTAGCAATCTATAGACATCCTGATCTACTTCCTTATCATGTACTGTGTCAGCAATTTATAAAAACTGTGCCAGAAACTCTGTAGGTTCTTCCTGTGGAAGACCAGAATATTGGCAACTTTGCTGCACCATGATAATGAGCTGAGGGTTCAACTCAAAACTACTAACTCCAATGGAGGGTATACATATACTATTCCCGTATGAAGCAGTAGTGGAGTTAGCATATGACCCCAGAGTCCTTCTGGACTGTTCATTTCCACTTAAGTCCATAATGGAGAAAGGGAGATGATGTGAATTTATTTTATTTATTTTATTATATATAAAAATTTTGAAATAATAATAATAAAATAAAAAATAAAGACGACAATAAAATTAAAAATAAATAAAAATAAAAATAAAATAAAATAAAATAAAGAATTTAAAAATATTTTATGAAGATTGTCGAAAAAGTGAAGAGAGAGAAAGTGGTTAGGATATTTTCGAAAAAGATATAATTTTTTTTCAAAAAAAATCTTAAAAGGATAAGATTTGAAAAATTTTGAAATTGAAATCTGAACTTTTATATATAAAAAATTTGAAAATATGGCTTAAAATTAGTTAGAAAAGATATTTTTTTGAATTTTGAAGTTTATGATGAAAGTGAAAAATATACAAAAGACACAAGACTTAAAAAGTTTTAGATCTAATGCTCCTTGTTTTCGAAAATTTTGGAGAAAAAACACCAAGGAACACCAAACTTAAAAATTTTAAGATCAAAACACAAGAAAGACTCAAGAACACCTTGAAGAATCACAAGAATAACAAGAACAAAAGAAAGAACACCAAACTTAAAATTTTTAGAAAACCAAAATAAATTTTTAAAAATTAAAGAAAATTAACAAGAAAATACCAAACCTAAAGTTTGGTACAAGATTCAATCAAAGAAAAATTATTTTTGAAAAAGATTTTAAAAAGAAGATACCCAATTACCGAGAACATAAACCAACGCTCTAGCCAATTGAGCTATAAATGTAACGTGTTTTCAAGAGGTATTTTTAATAAATAAAAATAAAATTTTTTTGAAAACTAATATTTTGAACTTGCACAAGGAAAACACGAAAAATACACAAAATAGGAAAAACCAAAGATCAAACAAGAAAATTTGACAAGAACGATTTGAAGATCAAGGAAAAATAAAGAACATGCAATTCGAAAATTGAAAGACAAAGATAGCATGCAATTGACACCAAACTTAAAACATGACACTAAATTCATAAAAAAACTAAAAATTAATAAAGAAAACTAATATTTTTGAAAAAAAAATTTTAGAAGGGATAATAAAAGATGTAATTCTAGTAAAAAAAATAATAATAAATTTTCCCTAATCTAAGCAACAAGATTCACTGTCAGTTGTCCAAACTCAAACAATCCCCGGCAACGGTGCCAAAAACTTGGTGCACAAAAATTACACTCACACTATGTAATTCCACACAACTAACCAGCAAGTGCATTGGGTCGTCCAAGTAATACCTTACGTGAGTAAGGGTCGAATCCCACGGAGATTGTTGGCTTGAAGCAAGCTATGGTTATCTTGTTATTCTTAGTCAGGATACCAATAGGGTTTTTTAGCCTTAATTGTAAAAAGTGAAAGTGTTTGGAATAAGTAATTGTTACTCAATAATGGAGAATATGTTGAAGTTTTGGAGATGCTTTGTCTTCTAAATTCCTGTAACATAATGCTTCCTCACTTTCAAACATGCAAGGCTCCTTCCATGGCAAGCTGTATGTAGGGCATCACCGTTGTCAATGGCTACCTCCCATCCTCTCAGTGAAAATGGCCCAAATGCTCTGTCACAGCACGGCTAATCATCTGTTGGTTCTCGATCATGTTGGAATAGGATCCATTGATCCTTTTGCGTCTGTCACTACGCCCAACACTCGCGAGTTTGAAGCTCGTCACAGTCATCCAATCCCAGAATCCTACTCGGAATACCACAGACAAGGTTTAAACTTTCCGGATTCTCAAGGATGCTGCCGTCATATGTTCGAACTTATGGTGAGCTGCTGGAGGCCAAAGAGAGACTGGAGTCTGCTCATGCTGACCATGCTGAGCTCCAGGGCCATCTTGTGGGTAGTGTCATTGCTGCCTATGAAAACTTGAAGGCCCAGGTCCGAGTTCTTGCCCCCAAGCTCGACCTGACTCTCTTCAGTCTGGACAACATTATTGGGGACGGCAAGATTGTTCCTGCCCCAGATGATGATTAAGAGGAAGGTCCTCCTCCAGTGCCGCCAGTTAAAGCTTCTGCCACTACGAGTTCTTCAACCCCTGTGGTAGAGGTGGGGCATCCTGGCTCTAACTCGGACGTCCAAATTCCCAATCAGGAAGATGGGACCGTTGATGCGACCCCCTGAAGATTGTTCCCCCCTCCTCAACTCAGGATGCTGTTCCTAAAGAAGTTACAGACCCTTCATGACTTCTTATGTACTTGTATAGCCCGATTTGTGGGCTTTTTGAACTCGGGTTGTTTTTTGTAACTTTTTATGCTACTGGCTGACATTTTAGTTGCTTTTGTCCAACTTAATTTTTGAAAACAAAAACATTTTTTAAACTCTTAAGGCTTGCCTTTTAGGTGGCCCTTTGAATCTTTTAAATGTTTTTATTATGATGCGTATATTTCCGTACTGTCCGTGCCTTTGCAACTTTTTGTAGATCTTTATAGAGTGTTGGTACTCTGGTGCCCGACCTCTTTTTGATTAGGTCTCGTTTAATCCGCCTCTTGTTCTGGGCGAGAACGCTTTTTTGTTGGTCTGAACAACTTTGATAGCCTTGTCGTGGGGGCCGTGGCTTTCTTGGGCTAAACCATGTCCCTTTTTAGTGCACATTTTTTGTCGATTCTATCTGTAGTTTTTCCTGGTCCGACTTCTCTTGCCAGGCCGAGCTGTAGCTTTCGTTGGTCCGACTTCTCCTGTCAGTCCAATCTGTAGCTTTCGTTGGTTCGTCTTCTTCTGGTTGGACCTTCCTAAGTTATTTTTAGTAATCCATTTTTATTCAGACCTCGTCATGCCTCTTTCTATGGATTAACTTTATAACTTTTGTCGCTTTGATTGGTTTGGTCTGACTTCTTCTGGTCGGTCCTTTTGAAGTTATTTTTAGCAATCCATTTTTATTCAGACCTCGTCAGGCCTCTTTCTATGGATTACTTTTTATAACTTTTGTCGCTTTGATTGGTTTGGTCCGACTCCTTCTGGTCGGTCCTTCCGAAGTTATTTTTAGTAATCCATTTTTATTCATACCTCGTCGGGCCTCTTTCTATGGATTACTTTTATAACTTCTTGCATTAATATGTTTTTGTCACTTTCATCTTGCCGACTTTTTCGTGATCGGGTGACGAATTTGGTTTTCGTCTTGCCGACCTTGTCATAATCGGGTGATAAGTTTGGTTCTCATCTTTGCCGACCTGTAGCTTTGTAACCGGGCGATGAATTTTTGTGCTCAAATTAATGAGTCTTGGTAAAAAGGAAAAGCTTTGTAGAGAATCTGAAAGACTTTATTCAAATAAAAATAGGAATATAGACAAGAATATGTACATGCGGGTATTTACCCTTTGGGTAATTTCTGTACATCTTGGCTTGGCGCCTCATTAAAAAACCTTTTCAAGAAAAAGAGTGCACCTTGACCTAAGATCTTTATTACTTCCTAATTATAGTACCTTCTTAGGTTGCAGGCATGCCATGACCTTGGCAGCTCTCGCCCCTCGACGACGGACACCTTGTGGTAGCCTTTTCCCAGTACCTCTATAACTCGGTAAGGTCCTTTCCAGTTAGCTGTTAGCTTTCCCTCTCCTGATCGACCTGTTCCGATGTCATTTCGGATTAGGATGAGATCATTGTTGGCAAAACTTCACTGGACTACTTTCTGATTATATCTTGAGGCCATTCGTCATTTTAAGGCTTCTTCTCTAATCCGAGCTATATCTCAAACTTTCGAAAGTAGGTCAAGTTCTTCTCGTTGATTTGGAAGTTGACCTCTTCGTTGTAGAGGGTCATTCTAGGAGATCCTTCTTCGATCTCTACTGGGATCATTGCCTCCATTCTATAAGCTAATCAGAAAGGTGATTCTCCTGTGATGGAGTGTGGAGTTGTCCGATATGCCCATAGGACTTGTTGGAGCTCTTCAGCCCAAGCTCCATTTGCGTCTTGTAGTCTCCGTTTTAACCCGGCTAGTATGACATTGTTGGCAGCTTTTAACTGTTCATTGGCTTGTGGGTGTTCGACGGATGTGAATCAGTGCTTTATTTTTAAGTCAGCTACCAATTTTCTGAAACCTGTGTCAATGAATTGAGTACCATTGCCTGTAGTGATGGAGTGAGGAATCCCAAACCTCGTAACAATATTCCTGTATAAGAATTTTCGGCTTCTTTGGGCAGTGGCATTGGCTAGGGGTTCTGCCTCAATCCATTTTGTGAAGTAGTCTACTCCTACAATGAGGAACTTGACTTGTCCCGACTCCTGGAGGATGGGTCCGAGAAGGTCGAGCCCCCATTTTGCAAATGGCTATGGCGATGTTACTCCAATGAGTTTTTCAGGTGGAGCGATGTGGAAGTTAGCATGCTTTTGACACGGTGAACATGTCTTGACAAATTCTGCTGCTTCCTTTTGTATTGTCGGCCAGAAGAATCCAGCTCGGAGTACTTTCTTGGAGAGAGCTCGTGCCCCCAAGTGATTGCCACACATGACGCTGTGTACTTCTTCCAGGATTTCCCTTGTATTGGAAGTCGGTCTACATTTTAGGAGGGGAGTTGAGATCCCTCTCCTATATAAGATATCACCTATTATGGTGTAGTATTGTGCTTCTCGCTTTAACCTATTTGCCTCCTTCTTGTCTGTGGGGAGTGTCTCTGACTGGAGGTAGTTGATTATGGGGGTCATCCACCCTTTATCCTGACCTGATATAGCTAGGATCTTTTCTTCCTCTGAGATTGACGGGCTTTGTAGTATTTCCTGGATGAAGCTTCTATTATTGCCCCCTGGTTTGGTGCTGGCTAGTTTTGAGAGTGCATCAGCTCGAGCATTCTGCAGCCGAGGTATATGGTGGACCTCGTATTCCCAGAGTTGTCTGAGCTGTTCTCTGGTTTTGTCCAGGTACTTTTTCATGGAAGGGTCCTTAGCTTGGTAGCTCCCTTCTATTTGCGAGGTGACTACTTGTGAATCACTGAAGGTGATAAGCTTTTGAGCTCCAACCTCCTTAGCTAGCCTCAAACCAGCCAATAATGCCTCGTATTCAGCTTGATTATTAGAAGCGGGGAACTCAAATTTCAAGGAGAGTTCGATTTGTGTTCCCTGATTACTTTCTATTATTACACCTGAACCACTCCCGGTTTTGTTTGAAGAGCCATCTACGTAGAGGTTCCATTTTGTAGGGGTTCCCGGGGTGTCAATGTATTCAGCGATGAAATCAGCCAAATACTGCAACTTGATGGCTGTCCGAGCTTCATATTGAAGATCGAACTCAGATAGCTCAAATGCCCACTGTAAAATTCTTCCAACTAAGTCTGTCTTCTGTAAGATGCCTTTTATAGGCTGGTTGGTCCAAACTTTAATGGTGTGAGCTTGGAAATATGGGCAAAGCCTACTCAAATTAAGTATGAGAGTATAGGCGAATTTTTCTATCTTTTGATAGTTCAGTTCGGCCTCTTGTAGGGCCTTGCTGATGAAGTAGATGGGTTGTTACCCGCCTTCCACTTCTCTAACTAGTAGCGAAGCTATTGTCCGATTTCCTACTGCGAGGTATAATACGAGTGCTTCTCCTTCCCGTGGCCGGGTAAGAATGGGTGGTTGTCCTAGGAACCTTTTGAAATCTTGGAAAGCTTGCTCGCACTCTGTCGTCCACTCAAACCTCTTTCCCTTCCTTAATGTGGCATAGAAAGGGAGAGATCTTATGGCTGACCCAGCTAGAAATCTGGACAGGGCTGCCAGTCTTCCGTTGAGTTGTTATACCTCTTTGACACAGGTCGGACTTTTCATGTCAAGTATAGCCCGACATTTATCCAGGTTTGCCTCAATTCCTCTTTGCGTGAGCATGAAGCCAAAGAATTTGCCCGCTTCTACTGCGAAGGTACATTTTGCTGGATTAAGTCGCATACCATGCTTTCTTATGGTGTCAAACACTTTGGTGAGGTCGGACAGTAATGCTTCCTCATTCTGTGTTTTTACCAACATGTCATCTACATATACCTCCATTTGTTTCCCAATGTTTCGCGAAGACTTTGTTCATCAATCTTTGGTAGGTAGCTCCTCCGTTTTTGAGTCTGAATAGCATGACGACATAACAGTAATTTGCTTTTGGAGTTAGGAAAGAGGTTTTTTCTTGATCAGGTGGGTACATCGGGATTTGATTATATCCTGAATAAGCATCCATGAAGGAGAGGTACTTGTATCCGGAGGAGGCGTCCACGAGAGTGTCGATACTTGGGAGTGGACAAGGATCCTTCGGGCAGGCTTTATTGAGATCGGTGTAGTCAGTGCACATTTGCCACTTCCCATTTGAATTTTTAATCAAGACAATGTTGGCTAGCCATAGTGGGTACTTGACCTCTCTTATGAATCCTGCCTCCACTAGAGCTTGTACCAGCTCTTCCACAGCTTGGGATCTTTCCGGTCCGAGCTTTCTATGCTTCTATTGAATTGGCCGAGATCCTGGGTATACTGCTAGTTTGTGGCACATTAGTTTGGGGTCTATGCCCGGCATGTATGTGGCTTTCCATGCAAAGAGGTCGGCATTATCCTTTAGGAATTGTATCAGAGGCTCTTTTATGTCTCTTTTCAAGGTCGCCCCAATATTTGTTGTCTTATCTGAGATATCTCCGATCTAGACTTCCTCGATCTCGTCCTCAGGTTGTGGACGAAGTTCTTCCTGTCTTCGAACTCCCCCAAGATAGATAGTGTTGATTTCTTCTCCTTTGCCTCTAAGGTTCAGACTTTTGTTGTAACAACGTTGCACAATTTTCTGGTCTCCTTTTATCGTGGCGATCCCTTCTGGCGTTGGAAACTTCATGAATAAGTGTGGAGTCAAAACTACTCGACGAGCTGATTCAGTATTGTCCGACCTATTAGGGCATTGTAGGCGAAGCTCACATCAACTACGATGTAGTCTATGTTGAGTGTCCGTGATCGGGTTCCCTTTCCAAAGATTGTGTGTAGTGAAATATATCCAAGTGGTTGGATTGGAGTGTCTCCCAGTCCGAACAAGCTATTTGGATATACTCTTAGCTCTTTATCTTGTAGGCCGAGTTTGTCAAAGGTAGATTTAAATAAGATATATACGAAGCTTTCTTGGTCTACCAGCGTACGATGGAGGTTGGCGTTGGCTAATATGATAGTAATGACCATGGGGTCATCACGTCCCGGGATTATGCCCGCTGCGTCTTCTTGGGTAAAGGTGATGGTAGGGAGGTCGGACGACCTCTCTCCTTCCCCAACATGATATACATCTTTAAGGTGCCTCTTGCGAGATGACTTAGAGATCCCTCCTTCTGCGAATCCTCCATTTATCATATGGATATGTCTCTCCGGAGTGTGAGGTGGCCTCTCAGTCCGTCCGACCTCTTCATCTTTTCTTCTTTTTCTAGGTTCGTCCGATTTGTTGGCTATGTATTGATCTAGCCGTCCTTCTCTTGCCAATTTCTCTATGACATTTTTTAAGTCGAAACACTCGTTGGTAGGGTGTCCGTAGATTTGGTGGTACTCATAGTATTCAGTCTGATTTCCTCCTCTTTTTTTGCTTTTAATTGGGCAAGGTGGTGGGATCTTCTCTGTGTGGCATATCTCTCGGTAGACGTCCACAAGAGATACTCGAAGTGGGGTGTAATGGTGGTATTTTTTAGGCTTCTCTCCATGTCGGTCTTCTTTTTTCTTGGACTCTTTGTCCTTATCCCAAGATGGGTAGGGGTAAATAGGTTTTGAGGTCTCCCCTAGTCAAGAGTTCTCCTCCATGTTAATATATTTTTCTGCCCTCTCCTGTACCTCGTTTAAAGACGTAGAATGTTTCTTTGATATGTAGTGGTGATGAGCGGATAATTTATACGCTTTTTGGCATTGTTTTCATATAGTTTTTAGTAAGTTCAAGCTACTTTTAGGGATGTTTTCATTAGTTTTTATGTTAAATTCATATTTCTGGACTTTACTATGAGTTTGTGTGTTTTTCTATGATTTCAGGTAAATTCTGACTGAAATTGAGGGATTTGAGCAAAACTCTGAAAAAGGCTGACAAAAGGACTGCTGATGCTGTTGGATTCTGACCTCCCTTCACTCGAAATGAATTTTCTGGAGCTACAGAACTCTAAATGGCGCGCTCTCAACGACGTTGGAAAGTAGACATCCAGGGCTTTCCAGCAATATATAATAGTCCATACTTTATTCGAAGAATGATGACGTAACTTGGCGTTGAACGCCAAGTACATGCTCCTTTCCGAAGTTAAACGCCAGAAAAACGTCATGATCCGGAGTTGAACGCCCAAAACACGTCATAACTCAAAGTTCAACTCCAAGAGAAGCCTCAGCTCGTGGATTGATCAAGCTCAGCCCAAGCATACACCAAGTGGGCCCCGGAAGTGGATTTATGCATCATTTACTTACTCATGTAAACCCTAGTAGCTAGTCTAGTATATATAGGACATTTATCTATTGTATTAGACATCTTTTGACCACTATAAGTCTTTGAATCATTCGGTCACTTGATCAGGGAGAGGGCTGGCCATTCGGCCATGCCTGAACCTCTTTCACTTATGTATTTTCAACGGTGGAGTTTCTACACACCATAGATTAAGGGTGTGGAGCTCTGCTGTACCTCAAGTATTAATGAAGTTCTATTTTCTTTTATTCAAATCTCTCTTATTCTTATTCCAAGATATTCATTCGCACCCAAGAACATGATGAATGTGATGATTAAATAACCATCATTCTCATTCTCACTTATGAACGCGCGTGATTGACAACCACTTCCGTTCTACATGCAACAGAGCTTGAATGTGTATCTCTTAGATTCCCCAACAGAATCTTCGTGGTATAAGCTAGATAGATGGCGGCATTTATGAGGATCCGGAAAGTCCAACCTTGTCTGTGGTGTTCCGAGTAGGATCCTGGGAATCCGGAAAGTCTAACCTTGTCTGTGGTATTCCTAGTAGGATTCCGGTAATGAATGACTGTGACGTGCTTCAAACTTGCAAGTGCTGGGCGTTAGTGACAGACGCAAAAGAATCAAGGAATTCTATTCCAGTAGGAGTGGGAACCAACCAGTGATTAGCCGTACTGTGACAGAGTGCGTGAGCATTAGTTTTCACTGCGAGGATGGGATGTAGCCATCAACCATGGGTGATGCCTCCAGACGATTAGCCGTGCGATTGACAACCGCATAGGATCATTTTCCCGAGAGGATTGAAAGTAGCCACCGCTGATGGTGAACCCCTATACACAGCTTGCCATGGAAAGGAATAAGAAGGATTGAGTTGAAGCAGTGGGAAGGCAGGCGTCCTTGAGCCATACAGCATCTCCATTCACTTATCTGAAATTCCTACCAATGAATCTACATAAGTATTCTATCCATTTTATTATTCCTTTTTATTTATTATTTATTCCAATAATCACAATTACCCTTTAATCTGTCTGACTGAGATCTACAAGGTGACCATAGCTTGCTTCATACCAACAATCTCTGTGGATTCGACCCTTACTCACGTAAGGTTTATTACTTGGACGACCCAGTACACTTGCTGGTTAGTTGAACGAAGTTGTGAATTCAGCTGTTGCCCCTTAGAAGCCTTCATCTCAAAATAATTAAGAACATGGATCACAATTTCGTCCACCAAATGGCTAAAAGGTCCTTTTTCGCAAGCCATTGATGAGACCCATGATGGTTGCTTCCGTTGGCAAACTTTGTATGCCCAGACATGCTTTGTTGAATCTTTCCATGTAGTTACGAAGACTCTCTCAGTCTCCTTGCTTAATCCCTAATAAGCTTGGGGCGTGTTTGACTTTATCCTTTTGGATGGAGAATCTAGCAAGAAACTTTTTCGCTAGGTCGTCAAAACTTGTGATGGATCTAGGAGGCAAACTGTCGAACCACTTTATTGATGTCTTTGTTAGGGTAGTTGGGAAGGCTTTACATCGAATATCGTTTGAGGCATCGGTAAGATACATTCTGCTTTTGAAATTGCTGAGATGATGGCTTAGATCGGAAGTACTGTCATATGGGGTCATGTCGGGAGCTTTAAAATCCTTCAGAACTTTAGCTTTCATGATTTCTTTGGTGAAGGGATCTTGATCCTTGTGGGAGCTATCATTGTGATTGGATTGAATGGTTTTAGCTTTGAGATCAGCCTCGAGCTTTAGGAGCTTGTCCTCTAGCTCTCGGCGTCGCCTGGTTTCTCTTTGAAGGTCCTTCTTGGCTTCCCGTTCGTGCTTGGCCTCTTTTTCGAGTTATTTGAGACAATCTTGTTGAGCTTGTAGGGCCTCCATGATTTCTGTATTTAGCGATTTCTTGTCTCCGTTTGGTTGAGATGCATCTTTTGGTGTGCTGTCCGTATTTTTGTGCGGCGTTCTGTTCTCAAGATCGGAATCGTTGTTGTCATGGTTGTCCGCCATGGTGATGGGATGACTTTCAGGTTCCCTGGCAATGGCGCCAATGTTCCGAGGGTTACCTGAAACTGTAGGTCGGTCTCGGACGAGATCTATGACGGTGGCCGGAGCCGATGTGTCCGACTTGCTCGACTTGGTGGTGCTGCTGATCTTTTGTCACTGAAGGGTGGTGGTACCTGCAAGAGATTCCGATGCCTAAGTTAGCACGGGCTTCAAGCAAGTTTTCTTAATAGAATCAGAGTATGAGTTATACCTGCGTGCTCCAGCGTATTTATAGTAGTGTGGGATGACCTTTTTGGAGATAAGAAAGTTATCTTATCTTATCTTTTGGGGTGAAGCTATCTTATCTTCAAGGGGGACCACCCTTATCTTTCTAGGCCTTGGCCGCTTTTAGATTTGGATTGTGTTCCTTAGTTCGAGCCTGTTTGGGACCTCTAATCGATTTGGCCGAACTCTTTGTGAAGAGTTCAGGGAACCTGGTCTGAAGAGGTCGTCGCGTTGTCCGAAATCAGCCCGGGTCGCATAGCTCGACCTGGGGTATGAACAAGTACCTAGGCAATTTAGGTGTTGTATGATGGATTTTTGTGTTTTTTGGTGTTTTGTTGTGGCTTTATGAAGTTTCTTTCTTGCTCTGTAGGTGAGAAAGCTCCTACACTTACTAATGCAAACTTGAAGGCATTTGTTTCTAAGGCCAAAAAGAAGGAAAATTAGGGGTTGGTGCACGAAATTGTGATCATCAATGGCGCCATCAACATGGTACGCTCAATTGCAATCTCAACTCTATATCACAACTTCGCACAACTAACCAGCAAGTGCACTGGGTCGTCCAAGTAATAAACCTTACGCGAGTACGAGTCGATCCCACAGAGATTGTTGGTATGAAGCAAGCTATGGCCATCTTGTAAATCTCAGTCAGGCATATTCAAATGGTTATGGATGATTTATGAATAAAACATAAAACAAGGATAGAGATACTTATGTAATTCATTGGTGAGAATTTCAGATAAGCGTATGGAGATGCTTTGTCCCTTCCGTCTCTCTGCTTTGTTACTGTCTTCATCCAATCTTTCTTACTCCTTTCCATGGCAAGCTGTATGTTAGGCATTACCATTGTCAGTGGCTACAGTCCCGTCCTCTCAGTGAAAATGTTCAACGCGCTCTGTCACAGCACGGCTAATCATCTGTCGGTTCTCAATCAGGTTGGAATAGAATCCATTGATTCTTTTGCATCTGTCACTAACGCCCAGCCTTCAGGAGTTTGAAGCTCATCATAGTCATTCAATCATTGAATCCTACTCATAATACCACAGACAAGGTTTAGATCTTCCGGATTCTCTTGAATGCCGCCATCAATTCTAGCTTATACCACGAAGATTCCGATTAAGGGATCCAAGAGATATCCACTCAATCTAAGGTAGAACGGAGGTGGTTGTCAGGCACACATTCATAGGTGAGAATGATGATGAGTGTCACGGATCATCACATTCATCAAGTTGAGGAACAAGTGATATCTTAGAACAAGAACAAGCTGAATTGAATAGAAGAATAATAGTAATTGCATTAATACTCAAGGTACAACAGAGCTCCACACCTTAATCTATGGTGTGTAGAAACTCCACCGTTGAAAATACATAAGAACAAGGTCTAGGCATGGCCGTGAGGCCAGCCCCCAAAACGTGATCAAAAGATTCAAAGATCTAAAGATGATCAAAGATCCAAAGATGAGAATACAATAGTAAAAGGTCCTATATGTAGAGAACTAATAGCCTAGGGTTTACAAAGATGAGTAAATGACTTAAAAATCTACTTCCAAGCCCACTTGGTGTGTGCTTGGGCTGAGCATTGAAGCTTTCATGTGTAGAGACTTTTCTTGGAGTTAAACGCCAGCTTTTGTGCCAGTTTGGGCGTTTAACTCCCATTCTTGTGCCAGTTCCGACGTTTAACGCCGGGCAATTTTGAGCTGATTTGGAACGCCAGTTTGAGCCATCAAATCTCGGGAAAAGTATGGACTATTATACATTGCTGGAAAGCCCAGGATGTCTACTTTCCAATGCAATTGCGAGCGCTCCAATTGGGCTTTTGTAGCTCCAGAAAATTCACTTTGAGTGCAGGGAGGTCAGAATCCAACAGCATCTGCAGTCCTTTTCAGCCTCTGAATCAGATTTTTGCTCAGATCCCTCAATTTCAGCCAGAAAATACCTGAAATCACAGAAAAACACACAAACTCATAGTAAAGTCCAGAAAAGTGAATTTTAACTAAAAACTAATAAAAATATACTAAGAACTCAACTAAAACTACCAAAAACATACTAAAAACAATGCCAAAAAGCGTACAAATTATCCGCTCATCACAACACCAAACTTAAATTGTTGCTTGTCCCCAAGCAACTGAAAATCAAATAAGATAAAAAGAAGAGAATATGCAATGAATTCCTAAAACATCTATAAAGATCAGTATTAATTAGATGAGCGGGGCTTTTAGCTTTTTGCCTCTGAACAGTTTTGGCATCTCACTTTATCCTTTGAAATTCAGAATGATTGGCTTCTATAGGAACTCAGAATCCAGATAATGTTATTGATTCTCTTAGTTAAGTTTGATGATTCTTGAACACAGCTACTTTATGAGTCTTGGTCGTGGCCCAAAGCACTCTGTCTTCCAGTATTACCACCGGATACATACATGCCACAGACACATAATTGGGTGAACCTTTTCATATTGTGACTCAGCTTTGCTAGAGTCCCCAATTAGAGGTGTCCAGGGTTCTTAAGCACACTCTTTTTGCCTTGGATCACAACTTTATTATTTTTTTTCTTTTTTCTCTCTTTTTTTTCGTTTTTTTTTTGTATTCACTGCTTTTTCTTGCTTCAAGAATCATTTTTATGATTTTTCAGATCCTCAGTAACATGTCTCCTTTTTCATCATTCTTTCAAGAGCCAACATTCATGAACAAAAAATTCAAAAGGCATATGCACTGTTCAAGCATACATTCAGAAGTCAAAGGCATTGCCACCACATCAAAATAATTAATCTGTTATAAAATTCAAAATTCATGCAATTCTTCTCTTTTTCAATTAAGAACATTTTTCATTCAAGAAAGGTGATGGATTCATAGGACATTCATAACTTTAAGGCATAGACACTAAGACACTAATGATCACACGACACAAACATAGATAAACATAAGCATGAAAATTCGAAAAACAGGAAAATAAAGAACAAGGAGATTAAGGAACAGGTCCACCTTAGTGATGGCGGCTTGTTCTTCCTCTTGAAGATCTTATGGAGTGCTTGAGCTCCTCAATGTCTCTTCCTTGCCTTTGTTGCTCCTCTCTCATCATTCTTTGATCTTCTCTAATTTCATCGAGGAGGATGGAATGTTCTTGGTGCTCCACCCTTAGTTGTCCCATGTTGGAACTCAATTCTCCTAGGGAGGTGTTGATTTGCTCCCAATAGTTTTGTGGAGGAAAGTGCATCCCTTGAGGTATCTCAGGGATTTCATGATGAGTGGGATCTCTTGTTTGCTCCATCCTTTTCTTAGTGATGGGCTTGTCCTCATCAATAAGGATGTCTCCCTCTATGTCAATTCCAACTGAATAACAGAGGTGACAAATGAGATGAGGAAAGGCTAACCTTGCCAAGGTAGAGGACTTGTCTGCCACCTTATAAAGTTCTTGGGCTATAACCTCATGAACTTCTACTTCCTCTCCAATCATGATGCTATGAATCATGATGGCCCGGTCTATAGTAACTTCAGACCGGTTGCTAGTGGGAATGATTGAGCGTTGGATAAACTCCAACCATCCCCTAGCCACGGGCTTGAGGTCATGCCTTCTCAGTTGAACCGGCTTCCCTCTTGAATCTCTCTTCCATTGAGCGCCCTCTTCACAAATGTCTATGAGGACTTGGTCCAACCTTTGATCAAAGTTGACCCTTCTAGTGTAAGGGTGTTCATCTCCTTGCATCATGGGCAAGTTGAATGCCAACCTCACATTTTTTGGACTAAAATCTAAGCATTTCCCCTGAACCATTGTAAGCCAATTCTTTGGGTCCGGGTTCACACTTTGATCATGGTTCTTGGTGATCCATGCATTGGCATAGAACTCTTGAACCATTAAGATTCCGACTTGTTGAATGGTGTTGGTAAGAACTTCCCAACCTTTTCTTCGGATCTCATGTTGGATCTCTGGATATTCACTCTTTTTGAGTTTGAAAGGGACCTCGGGGATCACCTTCTTCATGGCCACAACTTCATAGAAGTGGTCTTGATGCACCCTTGAGATGAATCTCTCCATCTCCCATGACTCGGAGGTGGAAGCTTTTGCCTTCCCTTTCCTCTTTCTAGAGGATTCTCCGGCCTTAGGTGTCATAAATGGTTATGGAAAAACAAAAAGTAATGCTTTTACCACACCAAACTTAGAAGGTTTGCTCATCCTTGAGCAAAAGAAGAAAGAAGAGAGTAGAAGAAGAAGAAATAGAGGAGATGGAGGTGGTTTTGTGGTTCAGCCAAAAGGGGGGGAAGTAGTGTGTAGGTTGTGTGAAAATGAGGTGGTGAAGATGGGTTTATATAGGGATGGAGAGAGGGTGTATGGTTCGGCCATTATGGGTGGGTTTGGGAGGGAAAGTGGTTTGAATTTGAATGGTAGGGTAGGTGGGGTTTTATGAAGGATGGATGTGAGTGGTGAAGAGAATGGTAGGATTTGATAGGTGATGGGTTTTTGGGAAAGAGGTGTTGAGGTGATTGGTGAATGGGTGAAGAAGAGAGAGAGTGGTGGGGTAGGTGGGGATCCTGTGGGGTCTACAGATCCTGAGGTGTCAAGGAAAATTCATCCCTGCACCAAGTGGTGAGCAAAAATGCACTTTGTGCCAATTCTGGCGTTAAACGCCGGGCTGGTGCCCATTTCTGACGTTTAACGCCAGCTTCTTGCCCTTTCCTGGCATTAAACGCCAGTTTGGTGCCCCTTTCTGGCGTTAAACGCTCAGAATGGTGCCAGACTGGGCGTTAAACACCCAATTGCTGCCCTTACTGGCGTTTAAACGCCAACAAGGTTTTCCTCCAGGGTATGCTATTTTTCTTTCCGTTTTTCATTCTATTTTTGCTTTTTCAATTGATTTTGTGACTTCCCATGATCATCAACCTACAGAAAATATAAAATAACAAAGGAAAATATATAAATATAACATTGGGTTGCCTCCCAACAAGCGCTTCTTTAATGTCAGTAGCTTGGCAGTGGGCTTTCATGGAGCCTTACAGATACTCAGAGCAATGTTGGAACCTCCCAACACCAAACTTAGAGTTTGAATGTGGGGGTTCAACACCAAACTTAGAATTTGGTTGTGGCCTCCCAACACCAAACTTAGAGTTTGACTGTGGGGGCTCTGTTTGACTCTGTTTTGAGAGAAGCTCTTCATGCTTCCTCTCCAAGGCTATAGAGGGATATCCTTGAGCCTTAAACACAAAGGATTCTTCATTCACTTGAATGATCAATTCTCCTCTGTCAACATCAATCACAGCCTTTGCTGTGGCTAGGAAGGGTCTGCCAAGGATGATGGATTCATCCATGCACTTCCCAGTCTCTAGGACTATGAAATCAGCAGGGATGTAATGGTCTTCAACCTTCACCAGAACATCCTCTACAAGTCCATAAGCTTGTTTTCTTGAATTGTCTGCCATCTCTAGTGAGATTCTTGCAGCTTGTACCTCAAAGATCCCTAGCTTCTCTATTACAGAGAGAGGCATGAGGTTTATGCTTGACCCTAAGTCACATAGAGCCTTCTTAAAGGTCATGGTGCCTATGGTACAAGGTATTGAGAACCTTCCAGGGTCCTGTCGCTTTTGAGGTAATCTCTGCCCAGTCAAGTCATCCAGTTCTTAGGTGAGCAAAGGGGGTTCATCCTCCCAAGTCTCATTGCCAAATAATTTGTCATTTAGCTTCATGATTGCTCCAAGGTATTTAGCAACTTGCTCTTCAATGACATATTCGTCCTCTTCAGAGGAAGAATACCCATCAGAGCTCATGAATGGCAGAAGTAAATCCAATGGAATCTCTATGGTCTCAATGTGAGCCTTAGATTCCCATGGTTCCTCATTAGGGAACTCATTGGAGGTCAATGGACGTCCATTGAGGTCCTCCTCAGTAGCGATCACTGCCTCTTCCTCCTCTCCAAATTCGGCCATGTTGGTCATGTTAATGGCCTTGCATTCTCCTTTTGGATTCTCTTCTGTATTGCTTGGAAGAGTACTAGGAGGGAGTTCAATAATTTTCTTGCTCATTTGACCCACTTGTGCCTCCAAATTTCTAATGGAGGACTTTGTTTCAGTCATGAAACTTTGAGTGGTTTTGATTAGATCAGAGACCATGGTTGCTAAGTCAGAGTGGTTCTGCTTAGAATTCTCTGTCTGTTGCTGAGAAGATGATGGAAAAGGCTTGCTATTGCTAAACCTGTTTCTTCCACCATTATTGTTGTTGAAACCTTGTTGAGGTCTCTATTGATCCTTCCATGAGAGATTTGGATGATTTCTCCGTGAAGGATTATAGGTGTTTCCATAGGGTTCTCCCATGTAGTTCACCTCTTCCATTGAAGGGTTCTCAGGATCATAAGCTTCTTCTTCAGATGAAGCGTCCTTAGTACTGTCTGGTGCAGCTTGCATTCCAGACAGACTTTGAGAAATCATATTGACTTGCTGAGTCAATATTTTGTTCTGAGCCAGTATGTCATTCAGAGTATCAATCTCAAGAACTCATTTCTTCTGATTCATCCCATTGTTCACAGGATTCCTTTCAGAAGTGTACATGAATTGGTTATTTGCAACCATTTCAATGAGTTCTTAAGCTTCTGCAGGTGTCTTCTTCAGATGAAGAGATCCTTCAGCAGAGCTGTCCAATGACATCTTGGACAGTTCAGACAGATCATCATAGAAGATACCTATGATGCTCCATTCAGAAAGCATGTCAGAAGGACACTTTCTGATCAATTGTTTGTATCTTTCCCAAGCTTCATAGAGGGATTCACCTTCCTTCTGTCTGAAGGTTTGGACTTCCACTCTAAGCTTACTCAATTTTTGAGGTGGAAAAAACTTTGCCAAGAAGGCATTCACTAGCTTTTCCCAAGAGTTTAGGCTTTCTTTAGGTTGTGAGTCCAACCATATCCTAGCTCTGTCTTTTACAGCAAAAGGGAATAGCATAAGTCTGTAGACCTCAGGGTCAACCCCATTAGTCTTGATAGTGTCACAGATTTGCAAGAATTTAGCTAAAAACTGATGAGGATCTTCCAATGGAAGTCCATGGAATTTGCAATTCTGTTGCATTAGAGAAACTAATTGAGGCTTAAGCTCAAAGTTGTTTGCTCCAATGGCAGGGATAGAGATGCTTCTCCCATAGAAGTCGGGAGTAGGTGCAGTAAAGTCACCCAGCACCTTCCTTGCATTGTTGGCATTGTTGTTGTTTTCGGCTGCCATGGGTTCTTCTTGTTTAAAGATTTCTGTTAGGTCCTCTATAGAGAGTTGTGCCTTAGCTTCTCTCAGCTTTCGCTTCAAGGTCCTTTCAGGTTCAGGGTCAGCCTCAACAAGAATGCTTTTGCCTTTGCTCCTGCTTATATGAAAGAGAAGAAAACAAGAAAATATGGAATCCTCTATGTCACAGTATAGAGATTCCTTGAGGTGTCAGAGGAAAAGAAAAATAGAAGGAAGAGGTAGAAGAATTCGAACTTATCAAGAAAGATAGAGTTCGAATTGTGCATTGAGGAGGAGTGTTAGTCCATAAATAGAAGGATGTGAGAAGAGGGGAAGAATTTTTGAAAATAAATTAAAAAGATTTTAAAAACATTTTGAAAAATACTAATTGATTTTCGAAAACTAAGAGTGGAAAAGAAATTAAGTGATTTTTGAAAAAGATTTTGAAATTAGAAATTAAAAAGATATGATTGAAAACTATTTTGAAAAAGATGTGATTAAGAAAATATGATTTGAAAAGTTATGGTTTTTAAAAAGATGTGATTGAGAAGATATGATTTGAAAAATAATTTAAAAAGATTTGATTTTAAAAATTAATGACCTGCCTAACAAGAAAGATATGATTCAGACATTAAACCTTTCTCAACAGAAAAGGCAACATACTTGAATTGTTGAATCAAATCATGAATTGTTAGCAAGTATTTTTGAAAATGGAAAGAAATTGATTTTGAAAATATATGATTGAAAAGATATGATTTGAAAAAGATTTGATTTTGAAAAATTTTGAAAACTTGAAAAAAAATTTGAATTAAAAACAAATTCCTCCCTCTTGTGCCATCCTAGCGTTAAACGCCCAGAATGGTATCCATTCTGGCGTTTAACGCCCAAAACACTAGCCTTTTGGGCGTTAAACACCTAGCCAGGTGCCCTGGCTGGCGTTTAAATGCCAATTTTCCTTCCTCACTGGGCGTTTTGAACGCCCAGCTTTTTCTGTGTAATTCCTCTGCTGTATGTTCTGAATCTTCAATTCTCTGTATTATTGACTTGAAAAGACACAAATTAAAAATTTTTTGGATTTTTAATAATGAGGAATAATCAAAATGAAACTAAGACCAAATAAACAATGCATGCAAGTCACCAAACTTAGAAGTTTGTATACTACTGACACTAACAATTTGAGAATGCATATGAGAAACAACAAAACACTCAAGACAAGAGAATTTAAAGATAAGAACAAGGAAATCATCAAGAATAACTTAAAGATCAATTAAGACACATGAAAGAATTCAAAAAATGCAAGAAGAACAGAAACATGCAAATGACACCAAACTTAAAATGAGACACTAGACTCAACAAAAAACATAAAATATTTTTGGTTTTTACGATTTTGTAATTTTTTGGACTTTTTCGAAAATTGATTGAAAAAAAGAAAATAAGGGTATCAAAATTCTTAATGAGAATTCCAGGAATTATGCAATGTTAGTCTAAAGCTTTAGTCTAAAGAAATTAGACATGGCTAGCCAAGCTTCAGTAGGACATTGCATTCAAGAGCTAAATTGATGAGAATCAATCAGCTTTGGTGATGATAAGAACATCACCTTGAAATACTAGAATTCATTCTTAAGAATTTTGAAAAATACCTAATCTAAGCAACAAGATGAACCGTCAGTTGTTCAAACTCAAACAATCCCCGGCAACGGCGCCAAAAACTTGGTGCACGAAATTGTGATCATCAATGGCGCCATCAACATGGTACGCTCAATTGCAATCTCAACTCTTTATCACAACTTCACACAACTAACCAGCAAGTGCACTGGGTCGTCCAAGTAATAAACCTTACGCGAGTAAGGGTCGATCCCATGGAGATTGTTGGTATGAAGCAAGCTATGGTCATCTTGTAAATCTCAGTCAGGCAGATTCAAATGGTTATGGATGATTTATGAATAAAACATAAAACAAGGATAGAGATACTTATGTAATTCATTGGTGAGAATTTCAGATAAGCGTATGGAGATGCTTTGTCCCTTCCGTCTCTCTGCTTTCCTACTGTCTTCATCCAATCCTTCTTACTCCTTTCCATGGCAAGCTGTATGTTGGGCATCACCGTTGTTAGTGGCTACAGTCCCGTCCTCTCAGTAAAAATGTTCAACGCACCCTGTCACGGCACGGCTAATCATCTGGCGGTTCTCAATCAGGTTGGAATAGAATCCATTGATTCTTTTGCGTCTGTCACTAACCCCCAGCCTTCAGGAGTTTGAAGCTCGTCACAGTCATTCAATCATTGAATCCTACTCATAATACCACAGACAAGGTTTAGATCTTTCGGATTCTCTTGAATGCCGCCATCAATTCTAGCTTATACCACGAAGATTCCGATTAAGGGATCCAAGAGATATCCACTCAATCTAAGGTAGAACGGAGGTGGTTGTCAGGCACACATTCATAGGTGAGAATGATGATGAGTGTCACGGATCATCACATTGATCAAGGTGAGGAACAAGTGATATCTTAGAACAAGAACAAGCTGAATTGAATAGAAGAACAATAGTAATTGCATTAATACTCGAGGTACAGCAGAGCTCCACACCTTAATCTATGGTGTGTAGAAACTCCACCGTTGAAAATACATAAGAACAAGGTCTAGGCATGGCCGTGAGGCCAGCCCCCAGAACGTGATCAAAAGATTCAAAGATCTAAAGATGATCAAAGATCCAAAGATGAGAATACAATAGTAAAATGTCCTATATGTAGAGAACTAGTAGCCTAGGGTTTACAAAGATGAGTAAATGACTTAAAAATCCACTTTCGGGCCCACTTGGTGTGTGCTTGGGTTGAGCATTGAAGGTTTCATGTGTAGAGACTTTTCTTGGAGTTAAACGCCAGCTTTTGTGCCAGTTTGGGCGTTTAACTCCCATTCTTGTTCTAGTTCCGGCGTTTAACGCCGGGCAGTTTTGAGCTGATTTGGAACGGCGGTTTGGGCCATCAAATCTCGGGCAAAGTATAGATTATTATACATTTCTGGAAAGCCCAGGATGTCTAGTTTCCAACGCAATTGTGAGCGCACCAATTGGGCTTCTGTAGCTCCAGAAAATCCACTTCGAGTGCAGGGAGGTCAGAATCCAACAGCATATGCAGTCCTTTTCAGCCTCTGAATCAGATTTTTGCTCAAATCCCTCAATTTCAGCCAGAAAATACCTGAAATCATAGAAAAACACACAAACTCATAGTAAAGTCCAGAAAAGTGAATTTTAACTAAAAACTAATAAAAATATAATAAAAACTAACTAAAACAAACTAAAAACATACTAAAAACAATGCCAAAAAGCGTATAAATTATCCGCTCATCAGGGGTCATCCACAAACTTTGTTAAGGACGGTGAGGGAGGTGGGGTGAAGCAGGATGGAAGTTTTAAGAGGAAGAAGGGTGATGGTTCATCAAAGGTGGTTGATCTTACTGACGTAAAGGAGGGTTCTGCTATCTTTACTGCCGAGGAGATTAGTGCAGCATATGAGAGTCAGATGGTTCTTCACGGTTACAAAGAAGGTTCTCAAACTCTCTCTCTGGTCCTCTGACTATCCGTTCATGGTTATTGCTGATGATGTTGCCCAGGTGGATTTTGATGTTAGGATCATCTACGATGCTGTGAAAGTTGGAGTTGCCCGCTATCTACAGGTAGCTTTACTTGTTACTTGCCTTTGGTTTATTTCTTTATTAATGGCTTGATGTCTTTTCTTTAGGTAATTAGAGCTAGGCTTCTTTCCATTGGTCGGACTTCTAAGTTTGATGCTATTCTAGATGGTGACCATGTTGCTGCTATCAAAAAATTGAAGGAGTCTTTGGAGGAGAGAAACTTACGAGTGGAAAAGCTTAGGGGTGAAGTGAAGAGTTTGATAGTAGGAAAAAAAGTGTCTCTCTTGTCCATATCACTTTTATGACAAGTAAAATTTCAAAGATGAAACATTCCAAATTTCGGGGATGTCTCCGCCCTGGAGTGTTTGAAGTTTGTATGCTCCTTTTCCGATGACCTTTATAACTCGGTAGGGGCCTTCTCACGTTGCTGCTAGTTTGCCATGTGTGTGAGGCTTTCTTGCCTCTTCTGTCCGTCTTGGGACGAGGTCTTGTCCTGTTATATTTCTTTCATATTATTTCCTGCATTGCTAATTGTCTTATTTTGGCTTTGTCTCTGTCTTCGTCGATTGTGTCGAGCTCAATTATTCTGATGTCATCATTTTCTTCTGCTGAAGTGTTATTGCTACGAGGTAAAGAGATTGAGATTTCGACTGGGATCATGGAATCCGTCCTATATACCAATTTGAATGGTGTTTCTTGTGTTGTTAATTGTATTGTGGTGTTGTAGCTCCACAAAACCTTAGGTATTAGCTCGGCCCATTATCCATTGCCATCTCTGAGCTTTTTCTTTAATGCGCTGTGGATGACCTTATTAGTAGCCTCCGCAAGTCCGTTGGTTTGTGGATGTTCTACTAATGAAAAATGGTGCTTTATCTGAAATTCATTCAAAAATTTTGCTAAACTTTGGTCGGTGAATTGTTGGCCATTATCAGTGATAATATCTTGAGGTAATCCAAAACGACAAATAATATTTTTCCAAATGAAAGATCTTACTTAATTAGCTCCTATTTTCGCTAATGGAGTTACCTCTATCCACTTTGAAAAGTAGTCAATTGCTACGAGTAAGTATTTTACCTGGCCCGGTGCTTTTGAAAAAGGGCGGAGGATATCTAGCCCCCACTTCTGAAAAGGCCAACTTACCTCCAAGGTATGTAATTGCTCGACAAGGTTGTGGATGGCTAATGAGCGGATAATTTATACACTTTTTGACATTGTTTTTAGATAGTTTTTAGTAGGATCTAGCTACTTTTTATTATTTTTTAAGCAAAATTCACATTTCTAGACTTTACTATGAGTTTGTGTGTTTTTCTGTGATTTCAGGTATTTTTTGGTTGAAATTGAGGGACCTGAGCAAAAATCTGATTCAGAGGCTGAAAAAGGACTGCTGATGCTGTTGGATTCTGACCTCCCTGCACTCAAAATGGAGTTTTTGGAGCTACAGAAACCCAAATGGCGTGCTCTCAATTGCGTTGGAAAATAGACATTCTGGGCTTTCCAGAAATATATAATAGTCCATACTTTTTACGAGTTTTTACGATGAAAACTTGCGTCCAAATGCCAACTTCCTGTCCTATTCTGGCGTTAAACGCCAGAAACAGGATACAAGCTGGAGTTAAACGCCTAAACTGGCATAAAAGCTGGCGTTTAACTCCAAGAAAAGTCTCTACACATGAAAGCTTCAATGCTCAGCCCAACCACACATCAAGTGGGCCCAGAAGTGGATTTCTACATCATTTACTTATTTCTGTAAACCCTAGCCCTAGTAACTAGTCAAGTATAAATAGGACCTTTTACTATTGTATTAGACATATTTGGATTATCCTTAGATCATCTTTTGATCTTTTGATCATCTTTTGATCTGTTGATCACATTTTGCGGGCTGGCCATTCGGCCATGCCTGGACCTTCATCACTTATGTATTTTCAACGGTGGAGTTTCTACACACCATATATTAAGGTGTGGAGCTCTGCTGTTCCTCGAGTATTAATGCAAAGTACTATTGTTCTTCTATTCAATTCAAGCTTATTCTTATTCTAAGATATTCACTCACACTTCAACCTGATGAATGTGATTATCCGTGACACTCATCATCATTCTCCCTTTTGAACGCGTGCCTGACAACCACTTCTGTTCTACCTGCGAAAGCTAGAGTATGTATCTCTTGGGTTTCTAATCAACGATTCACATCGACTCCCCTCTGATAATGGGGAATCAGAATCTGAGATTAGAACCTTCGTGGTATAGGCTAGAATCAATTGTCAGCATTCTTGAGATCCGGAAAGTCTAAACCTTGTTTGTGGTATTCCGAGTACGATCTGGGAAGGGATGACTGTGACGAGCTTCAAAATCGTGACTATGGGGCGTAGTGGCAGACGCAAAAGGATCATTGGATCTTATTCCGACACGATCGAGAACCAACAGCTGATTAGCCATGCGGTAGCTATGCCTGGTATTTTTCATCCAAGTCGAGAAATTCGATAGTTGATTAGCCGTACAGAAACCGTAAAGAGCCATTTTCACTGAGAGGACGGGAGGTATCCATTGACAACGGTGATCCCCAACATACAACTTGCCATGGAAAGGAGTATGAATGATTGAATGAAGATAGTAAGAAAGTAGAGATTCAGAAGGAATAACGCATCTCCATACGCTTATCTGAAAGTCCCACCAATGAATTACATAAGTATCTCTATCTTTATTTTGTGTTTACTTATCTGTTAATGACTAAAACTCTATAACCATCTAAATCTACCTTACTGAGATTTACAAGATGACCACAGCTTGCTTCAAGTCGACAATCTCCATGGGATCGACCCTTACTCACGTAAGGTATTACTTGGACGACCCAGTGCACTTGCTGGTCAGCTGTGCGAAGTTGTGAAGAGACGTGTGAATCATGGTATTGTGCACCAAGTTTTTGGAGCCATGCCTGGTGATAACAATTTCGTGCACCAAGCTTTTGGCGCCGTTGCCAGAGATTGTTCGAGTTTGGACAACTGACGGTTCATCTTGTTGCTTAGATTGGGTAATTTTATTTTATGTTTAAGCTTTTTACTTTTTATTTTCGAAAAAATAAAAAAAATAAAAATTTTATTTTGTTCTTCAGAATTTTTAATAATGAATTCTAAAGTTTTAGATGATGTTTTTATCATCCCAAGTGCTAGTTGATTTCCATCAATTTGGCTGTTGTATGTAATGTCCTGCTGAAGCTTGGTTGACCATGTCTAATCTTTTTATGCCGAAGCTTTAGACTAACATTGCATGATTCCTAGAATTCGTATTAAAAAATTTTTGAGTTTCTTAGTTTCTTTTCCTAAATAATTCTCGAAAAAATACAAAAAAATAAAAATCATAAAATCATAAAACTAAAAAATATTTTGTGTCAATTGCATGTTTTTAATTTTTCCTAAAATTTTTTTTGAAAACTCATGCATGGAGTTCTTAATGATCTTCAAGTTGTTATTGTTAAGTCTTCTTGTTTGATCTTTACATTTTATTGTTTTGTGTCTTTTCTTGTTTTTCGTATGCATTTTCAAATTTTTAGAGTCAAAAGTTTAAAAATTTCTAAGTTTGGTATCTTACATGTGTTTCTTTTCTTGAAAATTTTTCAAAAAATAAGTCTTGATGTTCATCTTGATCTTCAAAGTGTTCTTGATGTTCATCTTGACATTAAAAGTGTTCTTGCATGCATTAATTGTTTTGATTCATAATTTTTATGTTTTGTTTCAAATTGGAGTTTTTTTCTCTCTTTATTAAAAATTCAAAAAAAATATCTTTCCTTGTTTTACTCATAAATTTCAATTTCAAAATTCTATCTTTTCAAATCTTTTTCAAAATCAAATCTTTTCCATTTTCCTTTTTGTATTTCTGAATTTTTTTTTAAATATTTCAAAATCTTTTTTTATTTTGCTTTTAATGTTTTCAAAAATTTTAAAAATTGATTTTCAAAATATTTTTCTTATTTTTACCTCATATTTTCGAAAATCTTACTAATATTTAATGTTTTAATTCAAAAAAATTTCAAGTTGTTGCTAGAATCATATCTTTTAGTTTCTTGTTAGTCAAGTAATCAACTTTAATTTCAAAAATCAAATCTTTTTAATTTTCTTTTCAAATCTTTTTCAAAATGATTTCCAATCATATCTTTTTCAAAATCAATTTCAAAATTTTTTCTAATTTCTTATCTTTTCAAAATTGATTTTCAAATCTTTTTTCAATTAACCACTTAACTTTTTGTTTGATTTTTAAAATTGTTATCTTTTTCAAAACCACCTAACTACTTTTCTCATCCCTTTTTCAAAATTCTTTTAATTAACTAATTGTTTCAAATTTTAATTTTAATTTTATCTCTTCTCTTAATTTTCAAATTCTAACTAAATTTTAAAATAAAAAGAAAAATATTTTCCTTTTCCTTTTCCTTTTAATTATTTTCGAAAATTATCTCTCTCATCTTCTTCTATTTATTTATTTAATCACTAACACGCTTCTCTTCTTCTTATAATTCGAACCCTCTCTCCCTCTCTGTGTTCGAATTTTTCATCTCTTCTCTCTACATCATTCTTCTATTCTTCTCTTCTTCTACTCACATAAAGGAATCTCTATACTGTGACATAGAGGATTCCTCTTCTTTTCTATTTCCTTCTTTTTCATGAGCAGGAGCAAGGAGAAGAACATTCTTGTTGAAGCTGACCCTGAACCTGAAAGGACTCTGAAGAAGAAGCTAAGAGAAGCTAAAGCACAACAATCCAGAAAAAACCTTACAGAGAATCTTGAAAAAGAAGTAATGGCCGAACCCAACAACAATGCAAGGAAGATGCTTGGTGACTTCACTGCACCAAATTCTAACTTCCATGGAAAAAGCATCTTAATCCCTGCCATTGGAGCAAACAATTTTGAGCTAAAGCCTCAATTAGTTTCTCTAATGCAACAGAATTGCAAGTTTTGTGGACTTCCATCAGAAGATCCTTTTCAGTTCTTAACTGAATTCTTATAGATCTGTGATACTGTTAAGACCAATGGAGTTGATCCCGAGGTCTATAAGCTTATGCTTTTCCCTTTTGCTGAAAGAAACAGAGCTAAAATATGGTTAGACTCTCAACCTAGAGATAGCCTGAACTCTTGGGATAAGCTGGTCACGGCTTTCTTAGCCAAATTCTTTCCTCCTCAAAAGCTGAGCAAGCTTAGAGTGGATGTTCAAACCTTCAGGCAGAAAGAAGGTGAATCCCTCTATGAAACTTGGGAAAGATACAAGCAACTGACTGGTGGACGAAATTGTGATCCATATTCTTTAAGTTGTACTCATTGTAAAATTATGGAATTTGAAATTGGCACGAGTGAACACAACTCCGTTCAACTAACCAGCAAGTGTACTGGGTCGTCCAAGTAATAAACCTTACGTGAGTAAGGGTCGATCCCACAGAGATTGTTGGTATGAAGCAAGCTATGGTCACCTTGTAAATCTCAGTCAGGCAGATTAAATTTGTTTATGGTTTCGAAAATTAATAATAAGAAGAAATAATAAAAGGGATAGAATACTTATGCAGATTCATTGGTGGGAATTTCAGATAAGCATATGGAGATACTGTATGGCCCAAGGACGCCTGCTCTCCTACTGCTTCAACTCAATCCTTCTTACTCCTTTCCATGGCAAGCTGTATGTAGGGCATCACCGTTGTCAGTGGCTACATCCCATCCTCTCAGTGAAAATGGTCCTCTACGGCTGTCACTCGCATGGCTAATCATCTGTCGGTTCTCAATCAGGTTGGAATAGAATCCATTGATTCTTTTGCGCTTGTCATCACGCCCAGCCTTCAGGAGTTTGAAGCTCGTCACAGTCATTCAATCCCAGAATCCTACTCGGAATACCATAGACAAGGTTTAGACTTTCCGGATCCTCATGAATGCCGCCATCTATCTAACTTATACCACGAAGATTCTATTGGGGAATTTAAGAGATACACATTCAAGCTCTGTTGCATGTAGAACGGAAGTGGTTGTCAATCACGTGCATTCATAAATGAGAATGATAATGAGGGTTATCTAATCATCACATTCATCATGTTCTTGGGTGCGAATGAATATCTTGGAATAAGAATAAGAGAGAATTGAATAAAAGAAAATAGAACTGCATTAATACTTGAGGTACAACAGAGCTCCACACCCTTAATCTATGGTGTGCAGAAACTCCACCGTTGAAAATACATAAGTAAAAGGTTCAGGCATGGCCGAGAGGCCAGCCCCCAAAACGTGATCACTAGATTCAAAATACAATCCATGATGATAATATGATAGTAAAAAGTTCTATTTATAATAAACTAGCTCCTAGGGTTTACATGAGTAAGTAATTGATGCATAAATCCACTTCCGGGGCCCACTTGGTGTATGTTTCGGCTGAGCTTGTTCAATCCACGAGCTGAGGCTTCTCTTGGAGTTGAACTCCGAGTTATGACGTGTTTTGGGCGTTCAACTCCAGATCATGACGTTTTTCTGGCGTTTAACTCCAGACAGCAGCATGTACTTGGCGTTCAACGCCAAGTTACGTCGTCAAATTCCGAATAAAGTATGGACTATTATATATTGCTGGAAAGCCCTGGATGTCTACTTTCCAACGCCGTTAAGAGCGCGCCAATTGGAGTTCTGTAGCTCCAGAAAATCCATTTCGAGTGCAGGGAGGTCAGATTCCAACAGCATCAGCAGTCCTTTTGTCAGCCTTTTTCAGAGTCTTGCTCAAATCCCTCAATTTCAGTCAGAATTTACCTGAAATCACAGAAAAACACACAAACTCATAGTAAAGTCCAGAAATGTGAATTTAACATAAAAACTAATGAAAACATTCCTAAAAGTAGCTTGAACTCACTAAAAACTACTTAAAAACAATGCCAAAAAGCGTATAAATTATCCGCTCATCACAACACCAAACTTAAATTGTTGCTTGTCCCCAAGCAACTAAAAATCAAATAGGATAAAAAGAAGAGAATATACTATAAATTCCAGAATATCAATGAATATTAATTATAATTAAATGAGCGGGACTTGTAGCTTTTTGCTTCTGAATAGTTTTGGCATCTCACTTTTTCCTTTGAAGTTTAGAATGATTGGCTTCTCTAGGAACTTAGAATTTCAGATAGTGTTATTGACTTTCCTAGTTAAGCATGTTGATTCTTGAACACAGCTACTTATGAGTCTTGGCCGTGGCCCTAAGCACTTTGTTTTCCAGTATTACCACCGGATACATAAATGCCACAGACACATAACTGGGTGAACCTTTTCAGATTGTGACTTCGCTTTGCTAAAGTCCCCAGTTAGTGGTGTCCAGAGCTCTTAAGCACACTCTTTTGCATTGGATCACGACTTTAACCACTTAGTCTCAAGCTTTTTTTACTTGGACCTTCATGACACAAGCACATGGTTAGGGACAGCTTGATTTAGCCGCTTAGGCCTGGATTTTATTTCCTTGGGCCCTCCTATCCATTGATGCTCAAAGCCTTGGATCCCTTTTTACCCTTGCCTTTTGGTTTTAAGGGCTATTGGCTTTTTCTACTGCTCCTTCTTTTTTTTTTTCGCTAATTTTTTTTTTCACAAGCTTTCTTTTTCACTGCTTTTTCTTGCTTCAAGAATCAATTTCATGATTTTTCAGATCATCAATAACATTTCTCTTTGTTCATCATTCTTTCAAGAGCCAACAATTTTAACATTCATAAACAACAAGATCAAAAGACATATGCACTGTTCAAGCATTCATTCAGAAAACAAAAAGTATTGTCACCACATCAATATAATTAAATTAAATTCAAGGATAATTTCGAAATTCATGTACTTCTTGTTCTTTTGAATTAAAACATTTTTCATTTAAGAGAGGTGAAGGATTAATGAATTTTATTCATAGCTTTAAGGCATGGTTACATACTAATGATCATGAAATAAAGACACAAAACATAGATAAACACAACATTAAAAACCGAAAAGTAAAAAAAAATAAGAACAAGGAATGAATCCACCTGAGTGAGGGTGGCGCCTTCTTGAAGAACCAATGGTGCTCTTTGAGCTCCTCTATGTCTCTTCCTTGCTTCTGTTGAATGATTCCTAGTAATTTTGGTGTTCCTCCCCTTAGTTGCTTCCAATATTTGTGTGGAGGACAACTTATCCCCTGAGGTATCTCAGGGATCTCTTGATTTGCAGCCACATGTTCTACCACTGAGCTGTGACGGCTTATATTAGTCTTTCCATCTCCCATGACTCAGAGGTGGAAGCTTTTTGTCTTCCCTTTGAGGTTTCTCTGGCTTTAGGTGCCATTAATAGTAATGGAAAAGCAAAAAAGCTATGCTTTTACCACACCAAACTTAAAATATTGCTCGCCCTCGAGCAAGAGAAGAAAGAAGAGAAGAAGAAGAAGAAGAAGAAAATGGGGGAGAGTGAGGGGAGATGGAGTCGGCTATATGGGTGGGATTGGGTGGGAAGGAGAAGTTGAATTGTAAAGGTAGGTGGGGTGTATGGGGAAGAGTGGATAACTGTGGGTGGTGAATGAAAAACAGAAGGGATGACCATGAATGGAGAGAGAGAGGGCGAGGTAGGTGGGGATCCTGTGAGGTTCACAGATCCTGAGGTGATCCTGTGGGGTCCACAGATCCTGAGGTGTCAAGGAATTCCATCCCTGAACCAAATAGGCATGTAAAATGCCTTTGCACACCATTCTGGCGTTTAAACGCCCATTGGTGCACATTCTGGGCGTTCAACGCCCATGTAAAGCATGTTTCTGGCGTTGAACGCCAGTTTCATGCTTGTTACTGGCGTTCAGCGCCAGTTTTTCCTCTCTGGGCACATTCCTGGCGTTCAGCGCCAGAATGTTGCTTGTTTCTGGCGTTCAGCGCCAGAATGGTGCTCTGTTCTGGCGTTGAACGCCAGCCAGATGCACCTTACTGGCGTTGAACGCCAGCCTGTGCGTCCTCCAGGGTGAAAATTTTTTCTTCTGCTGTTTTTTATTCTATTTTTAATTTTTATGATTTTTTCGTGACTCCTCATGATCATGTACCTAATAAAACACAAAATAACAATAAAATAGTATAAAATAGAAATTAGATAAATAAAATTGGGTTGCCTCCCAACAAGCGCTTCTTTAATGTCAATAGCTTGACAGTGGCTCTCATGGAGCCACAAGGTGATCAGGTCAATGTTGTATAGTTGTCCACACCAAACTTAGAGTTTGGATATGGGATCTTAACACCAAACTTAGAATTTGGTTGTGGCCTCACAACACCAAACTTAGAGTTTGACTGTGTGGGTTCTTCTTGACTCTGAACTGAGAGAAGCTCTTCATGCTTACTCTCTTCTGTCACAGAGGGATGGCCATGTGCCTTAAACACAAGGTAGTCCCCATTCAATTGAAGGACTAACTCACCTCTGTTGACATCTATCACAGCTCCTGCTGTGGCTAGGAAAGGTCTTCCAAGGATGATGCAATCATCCTCTTCCTTCCTAGTGTCTAAGATTATGAAATCAGTAGGGATGTAAAGGCCTTCAACCTTTACTAACACGTCCTCTACTATTCCATAAGCTTGTCTCAATGACTTGTCTGCCAGTTGTAATGAGAACAAGGCAGGTTGTACCTCAATGATCCCCAGCTTCTCCATTACAGAGAGTGGCATTAGATTTATCCCTGACCCCAGATCACACATAGCCTTTTCAAAGATCATGGTGCCTATGGTACAGGGTATTAAGAACTTGCCAGGATCTTGTTTCTTTTGAGGTAGAATTTTCTGAATCCAAGTATCTAGTTCACTAATGAGCAAGGGAGGTTCACTTTCCCAAGTCTCATTACCAAATAACTTGGCATTCAGCTTCATGATAGCTCCTAAGTATTGAGCAACTTGCTCTCCAGTTACATCTTCATCCTCTTCAGAGGATGAATAGTCTTCAGAGCTCATGAATGGCAGAAGGAGATTCAATGGAATCTCTATGGTCTCTGTATGAGCCTTAGATTCCTTTGGATCCTTAATAGGAAACTCCTTCTTGCTTGAGGAACATCCCAGGAGGTCTTCCTCACTAGGATTTTCGTCCTCCTCCTCCCTTGTGCATTCGGCCATATTGACTATGTCAATGGCTTTGCACTCTCCTTTTGGATTCTCTTCTGTATTGCTTGGGAGAATACTGGGAGGAGTTTCAATGACTTTCTTACTCAGCTGGCCCACTTGTGCCTCCAGATTTCTAATGGAGGATCTTGTTTCACTCATGAAACTGAAAGTGGCCTTTGACAGATTAGAGACTACATTGGCTAAATTAGAAGTGTTTTGTTCAGAATTCTCTGTCTGTTGCTGAGAAGATGATGGATATGGCTTGCTATTGCCCAGCCTGTTGCGTCCACCATTGTTAAAGCCTTGTTGAGGCTTTTGTTGATCCTTCCACGAGAAATTTGGATGATTTCTCCATGATGAGTTATAGGTGTTTCCATAAGGTTCACCCATGTAATTAACCTCTGCCATGGCAGGGTTCTCAGGATCATAAACTTCTTCAGAAGCCGCCTCTCTAGTACTGTTGGATGCATGTTGCCATCCATTCAGATTTTGAGAGATCATGTTGACTTGTTGAGTCAACACCTTGTTCTGAGCCAATATGGCATTCAGAGTATCAATTTCAAGAACTCCTTTCTTCTGAGGTATCCCATTGTTCACGGAATTCCTCTCAGAAGTGTACATGAACTGGTTGTTTGCAACCATGTCAATGAGTTCTTGAGCCTCTTCAGGCGTTTTCTTCAGGTGAATAGATCCACCTGCAGAATGGTCCAATGACATTTTCGAAAATTCAGAGAGTCCATAATAGAATATATCTAATATGGTCCATTCTGAAAACATGTCAGATGGACATCTTTTGGTCAGCTGCTTGTATCTTTCCCAAGCTTCATAGAGTGATTCACCATCTTTTTGTTTGAAGGTTTGAACATCCACTCTTAGCTTGCTCAGCTTTTGAGGAGGAAAGAATTTATCCAAGAAGGCAGTGACCAGCTTATCCCATGAGTCCAGGCTATCCTTGGGTTGTGAATCCAACCATATTCTAGCTCTGTCTCTTACAGCAAAAGGGAAAAGCATGAGTCTGTAGACTTCAGGATCAACCCCATTCGTCTTTACAGTCTCACAGATCTGCAAGAACTCAGTTAAAAACTGATAAGGGTCTTCAGATGGAAGTCCATAAAACTTGCAGTTTTATTGCATTAATGCAACTAGCTGAGGTTTCAGCTCAAAGTTGTTGGCTCCAATGGCAGGAATGGAGATGCTTCTTCCATCAAACTTGGACGTTGGCTTTGTGAAGTCACCAAGCATTCTCCTTGCATTATTATTATTTTTGGCTGCCATCTCCTTCTCTTGTTCTAATGTTTCTGAAAGGTTACCTTTAGAATAATTTAATTTAGCTTCTCTTAATTTTCTCTTCAGAGTCCTTTCAGGTTCTGGATCAATTTCAACAAGAGTGCCTTTATCCTTATTCCTGCTCATATGAAAGAGAAGAAGACAAGAAAAGAAGAGGAATCCTCTATGTCACAGTATAGAGATTCCTTTATGTTAGTAGAAGAAGAAAGGGGTAGAAGAATGAAGAAGGGGATTCGGATTTTTAGGTGAAGAAAGGTGAAGAGAAGTGTTAGTAATTAAATAATTAAATAGAAAAAGAAAAGAGAAGGGAACTTTCGAAAATAATTTTGAAAAAGAGGTTAGTAATTTTCGAAAATTAGAGATAAAATGTAATTAAAATTAAAACATGAAACAATTAATTAAAAAGAAATTTTGAAAAAGGGGTGAGATATTTTCGAAAACTAGAGAGGAAAAAGTAGTTAAGTGGTTTTGAAAAAGATAAGAAACAAACAAGAAGTTAGTTAGTTGATTGAAAAAGATTTGAAATCAAAATTGAAAAAGATAAGAAGATAGTAAGTTAGATAAGATATTTTGAAATCAAATTTTGAAAAAGAAAAAATTTTTGAAAAAGATAAAATAAAAGATAAAAAGATTTAATTCAAAAATTTTGAAATTGTTTACTTCACTAACAAGAAACTACAAGATAAGATTCTAGAACTTAAAGATTGAACCTTTCTTAACAAGAAAGTAACAAACTTCAAATTTTTGAACCAATCACATTAATTATTAGTGAATTTTCGAAAATATGATGTAAAGATAAGGAAAAGATTTTGAAAATAATTTGAAAAAGATTTTTGAAATTTTCGAAAAATAAAATAAAAATGAAAAAGATATGATTTTTGAAAAACATTTTGAAAAGATAAGATTTTTAAAATTTGAAATTTTGACTTGACTTGTAAGAAATAACTAATTTTAAAAATTTTTGACCAAGTCAACCTAAAATTTCGAAAATTTGGAGGGAAATAAGGAAAAGATATTTTTTTTATTTTTGAATTTTTAATTATGAGAGGGAAAAACAACGAAAATACTCAATGCATGAAATTTTTAGATCAAAACAATGAATGCATGCAAGAATGCTATGAATGTCAAGATGAACACCAAGAACACTTTGAAGATCATGATGAACATCAAGAACATATTTTTAAAAAAAATTTTTGATGCAAAGAAAACATGCAAGACACCAAACTTAGAAATCTTTAATGCATGAAAAGTATGAATGCAAAGATGCACATGAAAAACAAGAAAAGACACAAAACAAGAAATCATCAAGATCAAACAATAAGACTTGTCAAGAACAACTTGAAGATCATGAAGAACACTATGAATGCAAGGATTTTTCGAAAAAATGCAAGAAAAATTTTAAAAGCATGCAATTGACACCAAACTTAAAAATTGACTCAAGACTCAAACAAGAAACACAAAATAAATTTTTTTTTTATGATTTTATGAATTTTTTTTGAATTTTTATTAATTTTTTTCGAAAATAAAGTTTAGAAAAACGAAAAATAAAAGAAAAATTTTGAAAAAGATTTTTGAAAAGAAAATTACCTAATCTGAGCAACAAGATGAACCGTCAGTTGTCCATACTCGAACAATCCCCGGCAACGGCGCCAAAAACTTGGTGGACGAAATTGTGATCCATATTCTTTAAGTTGTACTCATTGTAAAATTATGGAATTTGAAATTGGCACGAGTGAACACAACTCCGTTCAACTAACCAGCAAGTGTACTGGGTCGTCCAAGTAATAAACCTTACGTGAGTAAGGGTCGATCCCACAGAGATTGTTGGTATGAAGCAAGCTATGGTCACCTTGTAAATCTCAGTCAGGCAGATTAAATTTGTTTATGGTTTCGAAAATTAATAATAAGAAGAAATAATAAAAGGGATAGAATACTTATGCAGATTCATTGGTGGAAATTTCAGATAAGCATATGGAGATACTGTATGGCCCAAGGACGCCTGCTCTCCTACTGCTTCAACTCAATCCTTCTTACTCCTTTCCATGGCAAGCTGTATGTAGGGCATCACCGTTGTCAGTGGCTACATCCCATCCTCTCAGTGAAAATGGTCCTCTGCGGCTGTCACTCGCATGGCTAATCATCTGTCGGTTCTCAATCAGGTTGGAATTGAATCCATTGATTCTTTTGCGCTTGTCATCACGCCCAGCCTTCAGGAGTTTGAAGCTCTTCACAGTCATTCAATCCCAGAATCCTACTCGGAATACCATAGACAAGGTTTAGACTTTCCAGATCCTCATGAATGCCGCCATCTATCTAACTTATACCACGAAGATTCTGTTGGGGAATCTAAGAGATACACATTCAAGCTCTGTTGCATGTAGAACGGAAGTGGTTGTCAATCACGTGCGTTCATAAATGAGAATGATAATGAGGGTTATCTAATCATCACATTCATCATGTTCTTGGGTGTGAATGAATATCTTGGAATAAGAATAAGAGAGAATTGAATAAAAGAAAATAGAACTGCATTAATACTTGAGGTACAGCAGAGCTCCACACCCTTAATCTATGGTGTGCAGAAACTCCACCTTTGAAAATACATAAGTAAAAGGTTCAGGCATGGCCGAGAGGCCAGCCCCCAAAACGTGATCACTAGATTCAAAATACAATCCAGGATGATAATATGATAGTAAAAAGTTCTATTTATAATAAACTAGCTCCTAGGGTTTACATGAGTAAGTAATTGATGCATAAATCCACTTCCGGGGCCCACTTGGTGTATGTTTGGGCTGAGCTTGTTCAATCCACGAGCTGAGGCTTCTCTTGGAGTTGAACTCCGAGTTATGACGTGTTTTGGGCGTTCAACTCCAGATCATGACGTTTTTCTGGCGTTTAACTCCAGACAACAGCATGTACTTGGCGTTCAACGCCAAGTTACGTCGTCAAATTCCGAATAAAGTATGGACTATTATATATTGCTGGAAAGCCCTGGATGTCTACTTTCCAACGCCGTTGAGAGCGCGCCAATTGGAATTCTTTAGCTCCAGAAAATCCATTTCGAGTGCAGGGAGGTCAGATTCCAACAGCATCAGCAGTCCTTTTGTCAGCCTTTTTCAGAGTCTTGCTCAAATCCCTCAATTTCAGTCAGAATTTACCTGAAATCACAGAAAAACACACAAACTCATAGTAAAGTCCAGAAATGTGAATTTAACATAAAAACTAATGAAAACATCCCTAAAAGTAGCTTGAACTCACTAAAAACTACTTAAAAACAATGCCAAAAAGCGTATAAATTATCCGCTCATCACTGACCAAAAAGTGTCCTTCTGACATGCTCTCAGAATGGACCATCCTATATATATTCTACGATGGTCTGTCTGAATTGCCTAAGATGTCATTGGACCATTCTGCAGGTGAATCTATTCACCTGAAGAAAATGCCTGCAGAAGCTCAGGAACTCATTGAAATGGTTACAAATAACCAGTTCATGTATACCTCTGAAAGGAATCCTGTGAATAATAGGATGCCTCAGAGGAAGGGAGTTCTTGAAATTGATGCTCTGAATGCCATATTGGCTCAGAACAAAATGTTGACTCAGCAAGTTAATATGATTTCTCAGAGTCTGAATGGATTGCAAAATGCATCCAACAGTACTAAAGAAGCATCTTTTGAAGAAGAAGCTTATGATCCTGAGAACACTGCAATGGCAGAGGTGAATTACATGGGTGAAGCCTATGGAAACACCTATAATCCCTCATGGAGAAATCATCCAAATTTCTCATTGAAGGATCAACAAAAGCCTCAACAAGGCTTTAACAATAATAATGGTGGAAGAAACAGGTTTAGCAATGGCAAGCCTTTTCCATCATCCTGTCAGCAACAGATAGAGAATTCTGAGCAGAACCCATCTAGCTTAGCAAATATAGTCTCTGATCTATCTAAGGCCACTCTCAGTTTCATGAATGAAACAAGGTCCTCCATCAAAAACTTGGAGGCACAAGTGGGTCAGCTGAGTAAAAGGGTTACTGAAACTCCTCCTAGCACTCTGCCAACCAATACAGAAGAGAATACCAAAAGAAAGTGCAAGGCCATAACTGTGACCAATATGGCCGAACCTGGAGAGAGTGAAAAGGCAGTGATTCCCTGTGAGGAAGACCTCAGGGAACGTCCACTGGCCATTAAGGATTATCCCAATGAGGAACCAAAGGAATCTAAGGCTCATATAGAGACCATAGAGATTCTATTGAACTACCTTTTACCATTCATGAGCTCTGATGACTATTCATCTTCTGAAGAAGATAAAGATATTGCTGAAGGGCAAGTTGCCCAGTATTTAGAAGTAATCATGAAGCTGAATGCCAAGCTATTTGGTAATGAGACTTGGGAAAATGAACCTCCATTGCTCATTAATGAACTGAATACCTGGGTTCAGTAAACTTTACCTCAAAAGAAACAGGATCCTGGTAAATTCTTAATACCTTGTACCATAGGTACCATGACATTTGAGAAGGCTCTGTGTGACCTAAGGTCAGGTATTAACCTCATACCACTCTCTGTAATGGAAAAACTAGGAATCTTTGAGGTACAAGCTGCAAGAATCACACTAGAGATGGCAGACAAATCAATGAAACAGGCTTATGGACTAGTAGAGGACGTGCTAGTAAAGGTTGAAGGCCTTTACATCCCTGCTGATTTCATAATCCTAGACACTGGGAAGGATGAGGATGAATCCATCATCCTTGGAAGACCTTTCCTAGCCACAGCAAAAGCTGTGATTGATGTTGACAGAGGATAGTTGGTCCTTCAATTGAATAAGGACTACCTTGTATTCAAGACTCAAGGTTCTCCTTCTGTACACATGGAGAAGAAGCATGAAAAGCTTCTCTCAATACAGAGTCAAACAAAGCCCCCACATTCAAACTCTAAGTTTGGTGTTAGGAGGTCACAACCAAACTCTAAGTTTGGTGTTGAGAGGCCACAACCAAACTCTAAGTTTGGTGTTGGGAGGCCCCAACCATGCTCTGATTATCTGTGAGGCTCCATGAGAGCCCACTGTCAAGCTATTGACATTAAAGAAGCGCTTATTGGGAGGCAACCCAATTTTTATTTATCTATGTTATTTTATGTTTTCTTTAGGTTGATGATCATGTGGAGTCACAAAAATAACTGCAAAAATCAAAGCAAATTCAAAAATAGTATTAAAAATAGCACACCCTGGAGGACAAGCTTACTGGCGTTTAAACGCCAGAAATGGGCACCAAACTGGCGTTTAACGCCAGAACAGAGCACCAAGTTGGCGTTAAACGCCAGAAACAGGCAACAGCTTGGCATTAAACGCCAGGAAAGGTATAAAAGCTGGCGTTTAATGCCAGAAACAGGCAGCAGTCTGGCGTTTAACGCCAAAATTGCACTCTAAGGGCGTTTTTGCACACCTAAATGGAACAGGGATGAGAAGTCCTTGACCCCTCAGGATCTGTGGACCCCACAGGATCCCCATCTACCCCACCTCTCTCTCTCTCTCTCCCCCTCACACATCTCTAAAACACTCTACCTAAAGCACCACTCACCTATCAAATCCTATCCTCTTCCCTATATTCTCTTTACCAATCACCTCCATCCCTCTTCCCCAAAATCCCCACCTCCCTCACTTTTCAAATTCAAACACTTTTCCCTCCCAAACCCACCCAATTCCATTCGGCCACTTCCCCTCTCTTTCCCTATAAATACCCCTCTTCACTCCTTCATTTTCACACTTCACAATCACCTTATACCCCCTTGGCCGAACCTATCTCTCATCTCTCTCTCCTCCAATTCTTCTTCTTCTACTTCTTTCTTTCTTCTTTTACTCGAGGACGAGTAAACCTTTTAAGTTTGGTGTGGTAAAAGCATTGCTTATTTATTTTTCTATAACCATTTATGGCACCTAAGGCTAGAGAAACCTCTAGAAAGAGGAAATGGAAGGCAAAAGCTTCCACCTCCGAGTCATGGGATATGGAGAGATTCATCTCAAAGGTCCATCAAGACCACTTCTATGAAATTGTGGCCAAGAAAGTGATCCCTGAGGTTCCTTTCATGCTCAAGAAGAATGAGTATCTAGAGATCCGACATGAGATCCGAAGAAGAGGTTGGGAAGTTCTCACCAACCCCATTCAACAAGTCAGAATCTTAATGGTTCAAGAGTTCTATGCCAATGCATGGATCACTAGGAACCATGATAAAGTATGAACCCGAATCCAAAGAATTGGCTTACAATGGTTCGGGCAAAATACTTAGATTTCAGTCCGAAAAATGTAAGGTTGGCGTTCAACTTGCCAATGATACAAGAAAAAGCATGCCCCTATACTAGAAGGGTCAACTTTGATCAAAGGTTGGACCAAGTCCTCTTGGACATATGTGTGGAAGGAGCTCAATGGAAAAGAAACTCAAGAGGAAAGCCAGTTCAATTGAGAAGACTGGACCTTAAGCCTGTGGCTAGAGGATGGTTGGAGTTCATCCAACGCTCTATCATTCCTATTAGCAACCGATCAGAAGTAACTATGGATCGGGCCATCATGATCCATAGTATCATGATTGGGGAGGAAGTGGAAGTTCATGAGATCATACCTCTAGAACTCTACAAGGTGACTGACAAGTCCTCCACTTTGGCAAGGTTAGCCTTTCCTCATCTCATTTGTCACCTATGCATTTTAGCTAGAATTGTCATAGAGGAAGACATCCTCATTGAAGAGGACAAGCCCATCACTAAGAAAAGGATGGAGCAAACAAGAGAGCCCACTCATGGACCTCAACAAGAGCTTGAGGAAATTCATCAAGAAATCCCTGAAATGCCTCAAGGGATGCATTTTTCTCTACACAACTATTGGGAGCAACTCAACACCTCTTTGGAAGGCTTGACTTACAAAATGGACCAACTAAGGGTGGAGCACCAAGAGCACTCCATCGTTCTCCATGTGATTAGAGAAGATCAAAGAGCTATGAGGGAGAAGCAACAAAGGCAAGGAAGAGACATAGAGGAGCTCAGGTGTTTCATTGGATCTTCAAGAGGAAGAACTAGCTGCCATCACTAAGGTGGACCCGTTCTTTGATTTCCTTGTTCTTATTTTTCTGTTTTTCGATTTCTATGCTTGATGTTTTACCTATGTTTGTGTCTTCATTACATGATCATTAGTGTCTAGTGTCTATGTCTTAAAGCTATGAATAATTCCATGAATCCTTCACATCTCTTAAAAGAAAAATGTGCCTAATTACAAAAGAACAAGAAGTACTTGGATTTCAAATTTTATCTTAAAATTAGTTTAATTATTTTGATGTGGTGGCAATACCTTTTGTTCTCTGAATGAATGCTTGAACAATGCATATTTTTTATAGTGAAGTTTATGAATGTTAAAATTGTTGGCTCTTGAAAGAATGATGAACAAAGAGAAATGTTATTGATAATCTGAAAAATCATGAAATTGATTCTTGAAGCAACAAAAAGTAGTAAAAAAGAGAAAATAGCAAAAAAATGGCAAAAAAAAAAAGAAAAAGCAAAGCAGAAAAAGCCAATAGCCCTTTAAACCAAAAGGCAAGGGTAAAAAGGATCCAAGGCTTTGAGCATTAATGGATAGGAGGGCCCAAGGAAATAAAATCCAGGCCTAAGCGGCTAAATCAAGCTGTCCCTAACCATGTGCTTGTGTCATGAAGGTCCAAGTGAAAAGTTTGAGACTGAATGGTTAAAGTTATAATCCAAAACAAAAAGAGTGTGCTTAAGAACTCTGGACACCTCTAATTAGGGACTCTAGCAAAGCTGAGTCACAATCTGAAAAGGTTCACCCAGTTATGTGTCTGTGGCATTTATGTATCCGGTGGTAATACTGGAAAATAAAGTGCTTAGGGTCACGGCCAAGACTCATAAAGTAGCTGTGTTCAAGAATCAACATACTAAACTAGGAGAATCAATAACACTATCTAAAATTCTGAGTTCCTATAGATGCCAATCATTTTGAATTTCAAAGGATAAAGTGAGATGCCAAAACTGTTCAGAAGCAAAAAGCTACTAGCCCCGCTCATCTAATTGGGACTAAGTTTCGTTGATATTGTGAGATTCATTGTATATTCTCTTCTTTTTATCCTATTTTGTTTTCAGTTTCTTGGGGACAAGCAACAATTTAAGTTTGGTGTTGTGATGAACGGATAATTTATACACTTTTTGGCATTGTTTTTAGATAGTTTTAAGTAGGATCTAGCTACTTTTTTGTATATTTTTATTAGTTTTTAAGCAAAATTCATATTTCTGGACTTTACTATGAGTTTGTGTGTTTTTCTGTGATTTCAGGTATTTTCTGGCTGAAATTGAGGGACCTAAGCAAAAATCTGATTCAGAGGCTGAAAAGGGACTGCTGATGCTGTTCGATTCTGACCTCCCTGCACTCGAAATGGATTTTTTGGAGCTACAGAAACCCAAATGGCGCGCTCTCAATTGCGTTGGAAATTAGACATCCTGATCTTTCCAGCAATATAATTGTCTATACTTGCCTGAGTTTTGACGACGAAAACTGGCGTCCAAACGCCACCTTCTTGCCCTATTCTGGCGTTAAACGCCAAAAATAGGATACAAGCTGGAGTTAAACGCCCAAACTAGCATAAAAGCTAGCATTTAACTCCAAGAAAAGTCTTAACACATGAAAGCTTTAATGCTCAGCCCAACCACACATCAAGTGGGCCCAGAAGTGGATTTCTGCATCATTTACTTATTTCTGTAAACCCTAGTAACTAGTCTAGTATAAATAGAACCTTTTACTATTGTATTAGACATCTTTGGATTATCCTTAGATCATCTTTTGATCTTTTGATAATCTTTTGATCTCTTGATCACGTTTTGGGGGCTGGCCATTCGGCCATGCCTGAACCTTCATCACTTATGTATTTTCAACAGTGGAGTTTCTACACACCATAGATTAAGGTGTGGAGCTCTGCTGTTCCTCGAGTATTAATGCAAAGTACTATTGTTCTTCTATTCAATTCAATCTTATTCTTATTCTAAGATATTCACTCGCACTTCAATCTGATGAATGTGATGATCCGTGACACTCATCATGATTCTCCCTTATGAACGCGTGCCTGACAACCACTTCCGTTCTACCTGCAAAAGCTAGAGTGTGTATCTCTTGGGTTTCTAATCAACGATTCACATCGACTCCCCTCTGACAATGGGGCATCTGAATCTGAGATTAGAACTTTCGTGGTATAGGCTAGAATCAATTGGCATCATTCCTGAGATCCGAAAAGTCTAAACCTTGTCTGTGGTATTCCGAGTAGGATCTGGGAAGGGATGACTGTGATGAGCATCAAACTCGCGACTGTGGGGCGTAGTGACAGATGTAAAAGGATCATTGGATCTTATTCCAACACGATTGAGAACTAACAGCTGATTAGCCATGCGGTAGCTGTGCCTGGAATTTTTCATCTAAGACGAGAAATCCGACAGTTAATTAGCCGTACAGAAACCGTAGAGGACCATTTTCACTGAGAGGACGGGAGGTAGCCATTGACAATGGTGATCCCCGATATACAGCTTGCCATGGAAAGGAGTATGAATGATTAAATGAAGACAGTAGGAAAGCAGAGTTTCAGAAGGAATAATGCATCTCCATACGCTTATCTGAAATTCCCACCAATGAATTATATAAGTATCTCTATCTTTATTTTGTGTTTATTTATCTTTTAATTATCAAAACTCTATAACCATCTGAATCCACCTGACTGAGATTTACAAGATGACCATAGCTTGCTTCAAGCCGACAATCTCCGTGGGATCGACCCTTACTCACGTAAGGTATTACTTGGACGACCCAGTGCACTTGCTGGTGATAACAATTTCATGCACCAATGGCTGAGGAATGTTTTTGGCAGTTGTAGCATTCTTTAACTTTGTTAATACAATCTTGTTCATTGTTGGCCAGTAATATCCGGCCCGTGCTATTTTTTATGCTAGGCTTAATCCTCCTATATGGTTGCCACATACTCCTTCATGGGCTTCGTCCATGACGATTTTATTTTCTTCTTTACTTAAACATCGTAAGAGAGGTTGAGAAAAACCTCTTCTGTATAATTTATTTCCGATTAGTGTGAAGTTTGTTGTGCACCTTCTGAATGTTTTGATATCTGATACTTCATGTGGTATCTTCCCTGTTTGTAGGTATTGTTTGTATGGCGTTCTCTACTCCTCCCCTGCGATATTGAAAAAATAGCTTTTCTGCTAAAACTCGGTTCAGTAAGTGCCAGTTGAGATATAACAGAATCATTCAAATATTTCCTAATTGTTTCTAGCTTTGATAGTGCGTCTTCTCGGGTGTTTTGTTCTCGAGTTATGTGTGTGATTTGTATTGAATAGAAATGAGAGATGAGATCTTTTAACGAGCTATGATAGTTTTCTAGTAGTTGATCTTTTACCTGGAAATTCCCTGTTACCTGTTGTACGACTAGTTGCGAGTCACAAAAGACTTGAAGATGGGTAATGCTCAGAGATTGTGCTAGTCTTAGTCCCGCGAGTAGTGCTTCATACTCGGCTTGATTGTTGCTTGTTTGGAATGTGAACTGAATGGACAGTTTGGTTTGTAGATCGTGTTTATTTGTGAGTAAGACACCTGCTCCAGAGCCTTCAGTGTTGGAGGCCCTGTCAACATATAGTTCACAAATACAATGTTGTTTTGGGTGTTCTGCTAATTCCGCTATAAAGTCGGCCAGGAGCTGTGCCTTCATCGCTGTCCTTGGTTCATAGGTAATGTCAAACTCTGAGAGCTCAATTGACTATTTCACCAATCTCCCTGAGACTTCTGGTCTTGTTAAAATTTTTCGTAGAGGTTGGCTTGTTTTTACTATGATTTTGTTGCTCTAGAAGTAGTGCCTTAGCCTCTTAGCTGAGATCACCAATGCGTATGTTAACTTTTCCATCGGTGAGTATCTTAGCTCTGCATTTTGTAATGTTTTGCTTGCAAAATACACTGGGCCTTGCTTCCCATCTATTTCTGTCATTAATGTCGAGCTTATAACGTTAGGGGTAACAGATAAATATATTAGTAAAGGCTTACATGGACTTGGCTTTTGTAAAATGGGTGGAGAGAACAGTATTGTTTTGAGTTTTTAGAAGGCTGTCTCGCATTCATCATTCCAATTGAATTTTGTTTACATTTTGTGTAACACCCTACCATACAAAGTCTTATGCTTAAGTCATAATTTAGAGATGGCAAGGTATTACGACCTCTAAAGTAAAATTTAGTACGTATAATAGTGTGAAGAATGATTATAACTAGGAGCCTTTGAAGAAAAAGTGGTAAAACAAAATTGTAACTCATAGGCGCAACACTCCGATCGAAAACGTAACGAATAAAGGATAAACTAACGCGAGGTTTTATATATATAAAAGAGTGCCAAAAATAGGAATATCAAGACTCAAAATCCGGTTGCGAAGATATCCGGTTCGAGCATAAAAATATATACATATAAATATATAAAGCAATAAACCCAAAGGAAACACAAAAGGACAAAAAATACAGAAAACTTATTCTCCAAAATCTCCTCTAAGAGGTGTCATCACAGTTTGTATTATTTAATGGAGATAAAAGTATCTATGAGAAAACATAAAACCAACATAGAGTCCCGAGAACCAAGGATCTTCACTAATCCAGAAGTCTCCAGCATGCTTCAACGGGAAACCTCATGTCCTGCATCTGAAAAACCACAAAATTCGCATGGGTGAGAACAGAAGGTTCTCAGTATGGTAACAGTGTCCACATATCTAACATGTAATGTCCTGGGAAAGCTAAAGGCAATCCTAGAACTTCCAACAGATAATTCAAAGCTTATAAACAGGCTAAACCATAAATGGCAACTGACTAAGGATTTCTTCAGTCTAACTAATACTTCCCTTTCCAATTCCTTCAGACCTCCCAACCACCAGCAGGAGTATAATATGGCAACTACAGTTATATCAGATAAGAGATATACAATTACGAAGCAGATATGGCGTTTAGACAATTAGCAAGTAATATGCAGACAATTAGGCAATTCCAAACAATTCACATAATATGCATATGATAAATGCATGTCCTAATGGCTGATGATATCATCTGTCGGTTATATAGCCAACCCGACAAGTCCTGGTAGCTAACCATTAGACTGTCCCTCTGTCGTGCATCCCTAACTCGAGTTATCCTCGATCATCATCATGATCATAATCATAATCCATATCCAACACCCTTATTGGTGTATATTCACGGGGGCGAGCTCATCCGGAACTTTCACAGTGTCCGGCCACACTTACGACATAGGATCAGCAGAGTATCGAGTCTCCACCTGAAGCATGTGGTGGCTAGCCACTGCTTTCATCCAGTAAAACTCCTATCTCAGATAGTGGAAGTGCAACATTCACATTTCATACAATAGCATATTTGCATTTATACTCGGCTATAATCAATAATGGCTCCGCCGTAACTCGGCATTAACTCAGCCATCCGACTCATAGTTCAATCCAGAACCAGCCAATTCATTTATAAACATAGCTCTCCGGCTCATCGCTCATAAAGCACTTCCGCCACCATCCTCCGTATCTCATATAATCATCTTTGATCATCATTGATCATACATTTTTCCCTTTCTTCATTCACAAGTTACCACATCCCCTAGCTCCTTTCACATCGCTAGGTATATCATAATGATTTAAGACATAAGGGATGAGATCGGAGGCTTAGAAGAATGAAATTTGGCTTTTAAAACTCAAAAATCAACTTTGGGATGAAAACAGGGCCACGCGTATGCGTCGCCCTCGCGCACGCGTGGATGGGGAAACAGTCAATCGACGCCTACGCGTCAGCCACGCGTACACGTGGGTGCATTTGTGCCCCACGTACAAAACTGGCACAATTTTCGCACAACTCTCGGGAAAATGGCTGGGCATTTGATGCAACTCATCGACGCGTATGCGTGAGCCACGCACACGCGTGGATGGTTCATTTTTGGACAACGACGCGTACGCGTCAGGCACACCTACGCGTAGGGGGCATTCTGCTAAAAAATTAAACCCCCAATCTTCCAACAGACATAACTGCTTCATTTTAAATCATTTTTCGCCCGTTCTTTGAACGACATGAACATCCCGAATCCAATTTCATTTCTAAATAAGTTTGGCACAAAATGGGGATCCGGAGTCCAAGTTATGCCCCGTCAAAGTATGTCCAAAAACCATATTTTCATACAAAACCACAAAGTGCCATTTTCAAAACAAACCAATTTCATCCCTTTTTAAAATCAACCAAAACATACCAATTTCAACCCTTTTTGAAATCAATCAAAATATACGAAAAATCAACACCAAGCCTCCTCAACTCACACATTAACACTTTACCACAATTCACAAACTACCATCCAACTATTTTACTCATCTCAATCATATGGCTAAATTACAAACACATTAACATATCATACATCTTTCCTCATCCCAATTTCCAACAATACCATTTCCAATTAATCATCATTTCAGATAATCAATATCATACTCACAACCAACATGGTTCCACCCATAATTCAACCTCAACCATTTCCAATTAATCATCATTTCAGATAATCAATATCATACTCACAACCAACATGGTTCCACCCATAATTCAACCTCAACCATTCATCAAGCATATATCACAACATGCATTTTTCTCATATATCACACCATCAAGACATCAATATTCATAATCACATATATGACCACATCATATATCTCAACCATTCAACAACATCAATAATTCAATGCCTATCTTAGGGCCTCTAGCCTAAGTTTTCACACTACATTACATTTTAGATACAGAAAACCGAGACCACACCTTAGTCGATTTCCCCTGCTCAACCGGAGCACTTCCAAATTACCTTTTCACAAGCTCTCAAGGTCTCAACACCTCTAAGAATATATTTTTAGCACACCAAAGCCCTTTTCCAAGCTTTCTAAAATTTCAATCAGTCTTCAATATTCACATACACACTACCTAAGCCACAATTATCACATCCAAACACAACAACTCAATACCCAAACATCATAGAACAATAAATTTCACTAGGGTTGAGAATCTTTCCACACCCAAGGTTCAAAAAGACAAAATTAATCTTCTCCTTTAAGAGAGTTGGGTCCTATAACACCAAAGAGCATGAAATCTCAACACTTTTCTCCATGAAATTTGAAATTAAGGGATGAAGAACTGAACCGAAATCGTGACTTACCTCAAGGATAAAGTAGTGGGTTTTGTAGAGCTCTTTGCGGTGAACACGTGGCCCTAAACGGTGCGGCAATAGGAGCTCTAGATCAAAAGTTATGGGGGTTTGAAGATCAAACAAGGGTAGAACTTTGAGAGAGTGTTCTTCCCCCTTGTGCCTTCATTTCAGCGTGTATGATTGTCAAGTGAGGAGAGAGAGTGCTGAAAATTAGGGTTTAGGTTTAGTTAGGTTGGGCAAGGGCCCAATATGGGTCTAGTTGACCCGATTTGGCCCGTTCGGTCCAATCTTGGGCCGATTTCTACAAAATTGGTATCAAAATTCTCGTCTCAATCTCCTCTATTATATTAAGTCATAAAAATCACATTTTTGGCTTTCTAGGATAAATTCTCATTTATGGGCTAATTAGTCATTAATTAACCGGGTTTTACATTTTGAGTATGTTGAAAAATGTTGTGAGTGCGTGGAAATTGATGGGAGGAAATGAGATAGGGTGGCTAGTCTACCGTTTAATTATTGCACCTCCTTCACCGTCTGAGGGCTTTACATCTATATTATTGCCTTGCACTTTTTTGGATTTGCCTTTACGCCTCTAGATGTCAGCATAAAGTCGAGGAACTTATCGCCAGTTACGCCGAATGCGCACTTTCCGGGGTTGAGTCGCATGTTATGTTTCCTGACTTGTTCGAATATTTCTTCGAGGTTGTCTTCATGGTCTTGTGGTTGTTTTATTTTTACCACCATATCATCGACGTAAACCTCCAAGTTTCTTCCGAATTGCTTTCTGAAGACTTTATCCATGAGGCGTTGGTAAATAGCACTTGCATTCTTAAGGCCGAAAGGCATAACCTTATAACAGTAGTTCCCCAATTCAGTAATAAATGCTATTTTATCCTAATCCTTAGAGTGCAATAGTATTTGATTGTACCCTGAATATGCATCTAAAAACCTTAAAACATTGTAACCTAATGCATTATCTACTAATTTTTCAATGCAAAGGAGGGGGTATGCATATTTTGGACATGCTTTATTTAAATTTGTAAAGTCTACACACTTTGCCACTTACCTGAGGGTTTCCTTACCATAACTACATTAAAGAGCCATGTTGTAAAGCCTAGTTCTCGAATGAATCCGGCCTTTAGTAGTTTTTGTGTTTCCTCTAGACAGGCCGATCTTTTGTGGTCACTCATGTTCCTTTTCTTCTGTGCTATAGGTCGGTTTTTTGGGTCGATCTGTAACTTGTGGCAGATTAAGTTCGGATCGATGTCTGGCATGTCTCCTAGGGTCCATGCGAAGACATCGGCATTTCTTCAAAGTATGCTGACTATGTGTTGTTTGGTTCCTGCAGGAAGCAATCAACTGATATAAGTAGCATGACTATGATCATTATCTAAAATTACCTTCTCCAGGTCATCTGTTGGTGAGGGCCTGTTTTGCATGTCTTCCCTGGGGTCCAGGTCGGCCGTTCCTGAGATATTTGCCACCTGGTAGGTTTCTTTTGGAAGCTCAATTTTTGAGTTATTTTCTGATTTGTTCTTTAGGCTTTCATTATAACATCGTCGAGCTTCTGTTTGGTCGGAGTGTATTGTTGCTGTTCTGTTGCTAGACACCTGAAATTTGACACAAAGGTGAACAGTAGAGACTATAGCACAAAAAGAATTTAAAGACGGTCTACCCAGGATTATGCTATATAGGCTGGGGCATTCGACCACTAGATATTGCACATCTATTGTTTTGCATAGTGGGTGCTCCCCTATTGTTATTTTCAACCATATGCTTCCTAAGATGGAAACGCGTTCTCCTGAGAAACCGACCAACTCTCCTGAGTATGGTTGCATCACATTTGTACTTAGTTTTATTTTTTGGAATGTAGAGTAAAAGAGGACGTCTATACTACTACCCAGGTCAAGTAGCACTTTTCTGACAAGGAGATCTCCTGCTTGGATTGATATTACCATGGATCATCCAGGTTGGTTGTTGGTGCTTGGTAATCGGACTGTTCGAAAGTGATGCTAGGTATGGCTGGTTGGTGTGTGGCTGCTTCTTTCGTCGTCTGGACCATTAATATGGTTCTGTAACTTCGTTTCCTTGCTGAGTTTATATATTCGCCCCCTACAAATCCTCCCGAGATGCAGTTTATGACTCCTCTTGTTTGGGGTGGTTGAGGCTTGGCCTTTTCTGTGGTGATTGGGTTCTGCTCCGTTTGAAGGTCGGTAGTATTCTGTCAGGTCTGTTGCCTTCGACCACCTATATATTTGTCCAGGTGTCCTTGCCTGGCCAACCTCTCTAGGAGGTCTTTAGCTATCACGCATTCGTCGGTTGTGTGGCTAAACTTTTGATTGAAGGCACAGTGTTTTGATTTGTCGACGTATCTTTGGTCTTGATACGAGCCTGCTCTGCTGGGTGGCTTGATGATCTTTGCATTCAATATTTCCTTGATGATGTCTTCTCTTCTGGTGTTGAACTGGGTATAGGCGTTATATTTTGGTATTAGTTTGAAAGGTTTCTTATTGTCCTTCTGGTTTGGTGTCTTAGGGTGTTTTTCCTCTTCTCGCGGAGGTTGTTGTTTTTTTGCTCACCGAGCTTCTCTAAGCTCTTTGATTCCCATTTGTCCTGCCGCTTTTTTGCGGAATTCCTCCAAGGTCCTTGGTTTGGTTACAGCTATTGTCTCCTAAAATTTTCTGGTCTCAGGCTGCTCTTCAGTGCGTGGAGGTGTACCTTGGGGTCGAGGTCGGGTATTTCTACGGTTGCCTTGGCGAACCTGGTCATATAATCCTTTAAACTTTCATGCTGGCCTTGCTTGATGGTGCTGAGGTAATCCGACCCCTGGACATATATTCTCAAAGCTGCAAAATACTCAATAAAAGACCTCGCCAAATCCTCGAAGCTAGAGATGGAACTTGCAGGAATCTTCGAAAACCAAAGTAAAGCAGTACCATCTAAATAAGTTGGAAAAGAACGACAGAGTATAGGATCAGAGGCACTGTTAAAGAACATCATGGATTGAAACATTTTTATATGCAACTGTGGGTCACCAAATCCTTCGTAGGGTTTGAGCCCGGTGGGAAGCACGAAATTTTTTAGCATCTGAATGCTCATGACCCCCCCTCCGAGAAAGGGTTGTCAAGTGTGAGCTTCTCCTTTGGTGGGGTAATCTCCAATGGCTCGGCTTCTCGAGCATGAGAGCTGTTCCCACCTGGACTCTTGGATGACTGCTCTGCTATTTTTCGGACTTCATTATGAAGTTTCGCGATCATGGCCAGTAGTTCGGCTTGTGAGGGTTGTTGTATTCCGTTGTCTGCCATTTGCGGAGATTAAAAACCCTGCAAAACAAAACGGGAGTAGGGTAGAGAAAGGTGAGGTTAGTTACTTTTAACACTGGCCCCACGATGGGCGCCAAATGTTCCGATCAAGGATACTTCTCCCGAATTATAGCTCGGACGCATGCTTCCTCGGCACGTCTCTTCTAACTCGGAAGGTGTTCCTCGGAACTTGGATGACCTTGGCGTGAAACCTGCAAAAGAGACTCCGATGCTCAAGTCAGTAATTTTTTTTAAGAGAGAGAGAATAACTAAAAACAGCAAGAGATTATCAGTGAATGGTGTATTCTATGTGATTGTTCAGAAAAAAAGTGTGCCCTGAGAAGGGTTGGATGGTAAACTTATATAGACAAAAGAATTATGACTTCTAGCCGTTGTGCTGAGTTTATTAGTCGAATTTTTAGGATAATCTCCGGTAATTTGCTGGTCCAAAAATCTTGATTTGTTAGTAAATTCTGAAGATTATTTTTTTGTTTAAGCAAAGCTCGGTCAAAGCTCTTGAAGCCGAGATCGTTGGTATGGATCAACTCTTAAGATGTGCCTTCAATCACATGTTATAAAAATATAAAATTAAATTAAAGTAACAATCTTCAATATACTTAACATACATATTAAAAACACTCCTACATAGCACAATTAAGTAATTTCTCGTCATCTAGTTGGCATTGGAGCTGTGGTGCGCGACAAGACATGCGTCCGTTGGACACTATTTGTGATGGTTAAGGTTACCTTGTCGTCGAGTGACAAATTCTTCATCCATAAAAAGCTCGAAAAAGGTTAGGAATGGTGCCATGCATGGTCAAGAATAATAATAATGTCCTATCCCAAAAAAGAAAAGAAAAAAAAAAGAAAAAAAAGGAAGAATAATGCAGCTCACTCTTTCCTTGGCGTATCCATGATCTAGTACGCGCACTACTCAAATGGCTCGTATATTATAAGGACTTAGGATCAAATAATTTATTATATAAATCTCTTTATCAAACTTTGTTTTTATTTATTCAACCATTTAATTATATAATCATCTACTATGAAAATAGTTTAATTTGTATCATCAATATTTGTTAAAATAATCAATACTAGTAAATTATAATCTAACAATTCAATTAGTAAACATTTAAACTTTTATGTTGTCGTTTGTTTTTATCTATATAAAAGTATGTCAAATAATTTTAGAACAAACTAAAACATTATAAAATAATATGATTTGATGTTAAAACAATTATATTCGTTATACATCCCAAAAGTGGAAACAGTAGTGATAACATAATATTACGTACTAACACAAAAAAATTTTTCCTATCACCAACGACCCACATGGTTATGACGACTAGTTCGGATTGGCTAATTTAACCAGAAAATGGGTAAATTGGTGATCTGTTTGGTTCGGTTTATCAGAAGTATTATTATCAAACTCAAATTGGTAAATGACTTTATCTGAATATTAGGTCAATAATAAATTACTAATTCAACTGTTGGATTGAATCAGTTGATGATTCAATTATAATAAAATATTTATATAAAATTAGTATATCAATAGACAATAATATACTAATGTGTTAATTAATCTAATTTTCAATGAAAGAAATGTGTATGTATAACAATAATAATATAAAGTTAATTAAGATTGTAAGTATCTTATTTAAAATCATATATATATATATATATATATATAATTCATAAAAGTATTTATTTGAGATTTAAACCCAAACTGCTTAAATAAAATACTTACAATTTTATTTAATCTTATATTATTATTATTATACCCATTTAATTCATAAAAGATATAAGTTAATAGACATATCATCACCATAGTAGCACCTATTAATATACTAATCTAGTATAAATATTTAATTAAATCTAATCAATCAATTCAATTAGTAACTAAATAATTAAACCAATATATATAAATCCTTAGTGATCCAATATTCTAATAAAATGGGTTGTGAATTTGATTCTAACAACTATGCTATTCCATACTATGATAAATAAAAGAAAAAAAAAACACACACAAAGACATATCATAATGGCTATAGTAACTACCATGTCTTAAAAGTGATTCTAACATTAAAATAAGGCTATTTTATTTAAAGAATTAGCTATCAAATTAATATCTAAAAATCTTTAGCGCTAATAAAAACGACCCTAAATAATTCAATAGACAAAATAATCTTCAAAAAATTTAAAAATTTAATAAAAATGTTCAACTATTAATTGATCACGTCTCTTTTAACAAAAAATATTTACGTAGCTAACTTAAAAGATTACTTGACCTTTAAATGTGATTAATTAACCTTTAAATGTTTAAATCTTTTAGGACTATTTTTCATTTTGAATTATTTAAGAGGGCGTGCTTTTTGTCATTACTAAAAACTTTTAAATACTAATTTAGTAGTTAATTCTTAATTTAAAAAATAAAAAACATTATTAAAATATAAAAAATATTATTTTTAATTTTAATAGTATTTATATTATTACCGTAATAATAATAATAATAATAATAATAATAATAATAATAATAATAATAATAATAATAATAATAAACGGGGCGCACATATACATATACATATGTCACTATATGTGTGTGTGTGGTTCTACTGAATTTGTCTCAGTTACCGTCCCATGTTATTCAAACACTACCATAAAATTAGTTTATGCTTATTATGTCAACAATAAATTCTCATATGTCGACCAATTTTCTTAGAGGGAAAAGATCACAATATTAAAATGAATAATGTATGAAAATGAGCAGTCCATAATAATAATAATAATAATAATAATAATACTCACGAAAACGAAATGCCAGGGCCGATAAACAGTACTAACCATTATTTGGCTTTTGTCTAGTTATCTGTCTGCACAATGCACCTCTTTTCTGTTCAAAAGTTACAAATTAAAGGATAAGCATGCCTCGAAATATCACGTTCATCTGCATGTGCATGTGCATTTTTGTATTGATGTCAGCTGTTGGATGGGATCACATTAATTAATGCTTACTAGTTAGAAAATTAATTAATGTAGTTGATGTGATATTATTATTTTATTAAATTTTTTATTTAAAAAATTATACATAAAAATGATCAAGAAATCAAATACTTTTTAAAATAATTAATTATGCCCTTTTCTTATGGCTATATGAAAAGTGGCTCTCTCTCTCTCTCTCTCTCTCTCTCTTATTTTTCTCTTTTCTAATGGTGTCCAACATAAAAAATAAATAAGTTTACATAAGAAAATTATTAAACAATTCAAAATTTTCGAATTTTCTCTCTCCAGCCTGTGGAATTTCACATTCGATAGAAGTATAACACAATCCCTTATTATTATTATTATTATTATTATTATTATTATTATTATTATTATTATTATTATGGGTAAAAATATTATAAAATGGAAAATAAAAAATATTTATTAAATTGGAGACTGTTTTGGTGGCTAGAAAAACTTCAGAATATTAGTGCAATAATATAATTTTGTATAAACTCCCAGAAATTTTGACCACCCATGATATTTTGTTCTTCAATGGATTGATATCCGATCAAAATCTTTAAATGATGGAAATATAAGGGAAAAAAATCACATATATGCGGAATTTGCTTTTGGGGTAGTGCCATCAACTGAGTGCAATAATACAAGCTGAGGTCGTCCACTACAACAAAGACCTTTTTTTCTTATTGAATCTATTAAAGTTTGGTTGGTAAAAATTTATAAAGAAGTGTTTGTGTTTTTCAAAAATATGTATAAATATTTTGTTTTGTATTTGATAAATACAAAAAATTTTGTGTTTGTATTTGTATTTTTTTATAATAATTGTTAGGTATATATTAAAATTAGTCATTAAAATCAATCACTAATATAAAATACATTCAGGAAGTTACAAATATACATTAATAATAAATTGAATAACATATATATTTATATATAAATATATTAATGATTGATTTTAATAATTAATTATAGTGTATAAATAATATTTTTATTTTAAAAATTAGGAATACTTTTAAAATTATTTAAGAAAGAGCTTTTAAAAGTTGGTTTATGGTTATCAAAACTAAAAAATTTAGCATAATTTTATACATTAATAAATATTCAACTTTACTCTTATATTTATGTTTATTTATGATTTTTTAATTTTAAAATCTATTTTATCCAAGGCAATTGTTCTTTTTTGTTTATTAGAAGTCATTTTTAGTTTGATTTACTAAATATAAATGCTATAACCTTTAAAAAATTATCTTTTAAAAACTAGTTTTGACTAATTATTTTTGAGAAGTAAAAAAGTTTACCATTTAATAAAGTTTAGTGTTTGAAAAGCAAAAGTACTTCGTTTTGTGTTTCGTAAATAAAAAAAATAATATGCTTGTTCTTGTAATTTTTAAAAGTTAGAGATATTTATAAAAGCATCTGAAAAAAAAATTTGAAGTTCGTTTATACTCATTAAAATTAACAAATCTAATATAATCTAAATTTATTTTTATATTATATCCGTTAGAATCTTTTAAATTTTAAAATTTACTTTTTAAATATAATTATTATTTGTACTTATTAAAAACTATTTTTTGTTTGATTTTACTAAACATAATGATTGTAATTTTTAAAAACTTATCTTTCAAAAAATAATACACTACTAAAAAATTAGTTATTACAGACAAATATTTTTGACGGATTTTATCCCACGGAAATACAGATGGAATTTCAGAGGAATTTTTTTCTTAGAAAACAAAAAAATGAATTAACATAAATTACAGACGGAAAAAAATTCCGTCGATAATTCTGTCGGTAAAATTAATTTTTTTCGTAGGAAATGATTACAGATGGAAAATTCGTCTGTAATTAAATAGACAAAATACTGCATTTTATTAAATTATTACAAACAAAAAAATCCGACTTTGACCAAATCTATCCCCTCTCTCCCAAATTCCATTCACAAATGAAATAAACACAGCTGCCAACACCTATCTACCTTTATGTGCTTCTTCCTCTCTCCATCGTACAGTTGCTTCTTCTCTCCGTCGCATGAGCTGCTTCTGCCGCTGCCGGTTCCGCTGCCGCTGGCATCGCACGATCTCTCTCTGTCATCCCTTGCGTCACACGAGCTCCCTCTGTTGTCGTTCTCGTCGCGTCTACTCCCATCGTCGCAGAGCTCTCTCCACCGTCGCTCTCATCGCATCTGCTCCCTCTAGCGCCTCTTCCATCTAATCTCAACAACTTACTCTCTCGGTTCTTCTCGTAACCATCTTGAATTTCAGGTATATATATCCTGATTTTGTGATTCTGTTCTTCATGATAAACTTAGGGCTCAATTTTTCTGCGCCAGTTTTAGCTAGATTTATCATACTCTGCTTTTGTGCTTTGTGAATCTGAGTTTACTCTGATTTTGATGAACTTTTTTCTGTAATCGGAAGCTTTTTTGACCTAAATGCAATATTTTGTGTGATTCATGTGATTCATGTGATACTAGTGTGTAACTTTATTATATAATTGTTGATTAACAGGGTTGTTGAATATCAAGTCAAATCTGCAGCACAGCATCAGATTAAGGAACCGTTGTCTATTGATTCTTTCAACTGCAATTTCCCTCTACACCAATGCTCTTCTTGCATCTTTACCGGCAAAGGTTTTAGCATTGGAGGAGGACTTGCGTAAATCAAAACAGGAGACCTCTAACTATCAGAATCTTTGTCGACAGTTGGAAAAGGTATATGATTTAGCAACTATTCACAAAAATAGTAATTGTGATTCGTGAATCAGAAGGCTAATGTAAGACACTGTCATAATTCGTTAAAATGTTTCAACAAAATGGACTTATCATACGTTTTACATGAGTTTGGAATAAAATGCAATTAAGCCTTAAAAATGACAGAATCATATACAGTAACTGCTAGGACAAGTGACTGGGCAATTGATTTTGTGGTACCCATTTTTTTTGTTCACCATTTCACATACTGAGTAGCAATGTTCAGCATGGAAACCCTTAATTCTACCTTTTGTATCAGGCATTTGAAGAAAATGCATTTAGTATTGGAAACTGTTGATTTATTATTTGTTTGAACCGCTTAATTACAAGCTGACCCAAATATACTAAATACGCCACAAAATTACATTTTGAAACCGGTAGCATAACATCCCCGGATTAATGATAGATTTATTTTCTTTTTAATTCTTGATTCTGGCATGTGCAGGAACTTAAGGACCTGACAGATCAAGAACAAAAAATGAAGCCAAAGGTGAGATAATTCTAAATTTTGAAGAGGAGAATATCATAGTTACTTTTTTCCTCCCAAAACAAAATATCAAGTATCAACAATGAGCTTTCCTTTTATCATGTATCAAATTTACATTTGTTCCTTCTATTTTGCAGCGGACAAAAATAATATCTGATTTGCTGATATCGGTTTCAAAGGCTGAGAGACAAGAGGCCAGGCTGAAAGTGCGGAAGACTCATTGAGACTTGAAAATGTTGGTGTAATCAGGTATGAGTGAAGAACATTAATTTTCTTTTTATATATCTTTTTTTCTTTTGTTTTCTTGATCTTCTCATTTGTTTGGCTATAATTATAGAGCTGGAACTGTCTTATCTGAAACGTGGGAAGATGGTCAAGCATTAAAAGATCTGAATGCCCAGCTTGTATGTCTTTTTTTTATCTGTTCAAGAATATTTTTTATACTTCTATTTTTTATTTGTTACTGAGTGTTTAATTCCATGTCATTTAGTTGTAATTCACTCTTAAACTAATACTTTTGTGATCAACTGATGCAATATCAATCACTTGTGTACAGTAATGCTTCTAATAGCAATGAGCAACATGACATGGAGATCAATTCTGCTCGTGTTGCAGCAGAGGAAGATGTGGTAAAGAACAGCAATGATCTGTTTAAGCAGTTTGATGGTAAGTGTATGGTTTAATTGCATAGCAAAATTGGTTGCAAAAAAGCAGCAAAATTGTTTTATTATTGGCATTCTGACGTGTGTGTCCATTAGCAATCTGGTTTCAGAACTCTACTCTTTACCATTTTAGCATGTTTCATACCTCCCACCATATTCAACCTGTTCCTGCCACATTGTTTCATTATGCATATAACTAGTATGTTTTATCACTAGTATATATATATATATATATATATATATATATATATATATATATATATATATATATATATATATATATATATATATATATATATATTCCAAACTACCATTGTTTCATTATGCATATAATTAGTATTTTTTATCACTAATTAATCTCTTTGACAGTTTTAATTACCAATTCATATGTAAACTAATCTTGACTCTAACAACAGCAAGTTGAGAAATCTAGAGAAGAGTTTTCCACAATACAAAGCAGCACCTTTGTTTGATAAGGTTGTGTTTGATAAGGTATACTTCAAACTTAATCAATACTTTACTAGCAAGATAGAAAACTCATGAAAGATTGAATTAAAAAGCTAATACATTATTGGTTTGAATAATTGGTAGACAAAACAAGCATTAGGTGGACGAGTTCGAATCTTGTTATCAGGAGCTGCTCCTTTGCCTAGACATGTTGAGGAGTTTATGAGGGTCACTAGTGGATCTACATTATCACAAGGATATGGTATTCACTAGTTTGATTTGATAATAGTTTTATTTTTTCTAAAAGAATCCAAGATTGTATAAAAATGAATGTGATTTTGATCTTACAACACCAGATTCATGTTATATTTGGAGTTTTCTAAAATCATAAACTCTTTACAGGAAAAGATACTAATGCTACTGATATAGGAAAGAAGGGTAGTTGGTTTCCTACAATAACAAGGGTTTTCACACACCACTCCAAGGAGAAGCAAGTACCTAATGTAAGTGATTTTATTTACATTTATTTATTTATTTATGATGTGAAAAATCTTGATCCTGTTTGGCATGTTCTTGATTTTTCTTTTTGTTGTTGTTAGGCTTGGTTTTCTTGTTACTGATAGAGACTTGTAGTAGTATTAAAATACTTAATTATTTCTAATATTTTGAAATTTTGGGATTCTAGTCTATAAGAATGTAGATGAATATAATTATGTTGTATAAAGTCATAAACTAAAAGGATCTGAAAGATGCCAATTAAGTTGTTTCATAATCAGTAATAGAAAATTTGAAATGTAGAAAACAGAATACTGTTGTTTTTATGCTCATTTTCTATATGGAAATGAAGCAAAATCTGCAAACTAATATTTATTTTGTTTGAAATCAATCATCATAGAACTCTGTCTTTACTCTTCAAAATTTGCAACAATCTCTTTTTACAACATGCAAGATTATTAACAAGTTCGCGAGTTGTGTCATATGATTGAAGTTTATCTAAGCTCCGAGATTTGGTGAACATTTGAGTTTGATAACCTTGCCAATATAGACCAAGGGCTCCTTCTCCGAGGGCTCCATCTCCAAGAGCTGCATCTCTGAAGGCTCCTTCTCTGCATGCTACCTCTCCCAAATCTACTTCTTCCAGGGTTGTTTATCACCACAAGGAGGTTGGCTATAGACCGGAACCAACTTTAAGGAGGTTCATCCTAAACACTTTGTTGAAGATGGCACCAAGTCAAGAGGAAGAATGAAAGCTCAGACTCTTGACAGGGGATCAGTGGATCAGAGCCAAAGACTGAGGTTAGATTCTCTATGAAACAAATTGATTGTACACATTCCAAAGGTGGCCTTTGTGTAGATTATATATTTATTATACCTAGTGATTTGAGAGAGCGTAAGAGAAGAGGCATTTTGAAATAGCCACACATGCAAATTAGGAAGTTTTTTGTTTTTTGATCGGTTCCTTTCCATGTGGTCCATTGATGTAAGCTCAAATTTTGAAGGTGAGTAATTTTAAAAGCTTTTACCTTTGTTGATTGAATTCTTCGTTTTTGTGCAGAGTGAAAAGGAGTGGGCAATCCGGTTACTATCAATTGCATGCCTTTCTTTGGCTTCAAAGATGGAAAAATGCAGTGTGCCTGAGCTATCAGTGTTTCAGTCAAAAGATTACTGCTTTGAGAGCAAAGTGATTAGGAGAATGGAGATTTTGGTGCTACCCGCATTGGATTGGAATATGAGCATTATAACTCCTATGATTTCCTTCCTTATTTCATTACAAAGTTCTGCAATAAACCCCCACCAACTACCACTTTTTCCAAGACCATGCAACTCATCTTCACCACAATCAAAGGTGAATTTTCTGCATTGGAATGACCTTTTCTTTTTACACTTAATTTCTGTTTATTAATGCAAATGTATGTTGTGTTGCTTTCTACAGAGGTGAGCATAATGGATCACAAACCATGTATTGTTGCAGCTGCAGCTACTTTGGTGTCATTGGATTAGCAACTAACCATAGAAGCTGTAGAGTTGAAGATTAGTTCAATTCCTCAACATAGGTTTCTTGATCCTGTGAATTCCTATTTATTTATTTTTCATTAGCACCAAGATCTTAGAAAAGATATATTACTAACTACTGCATTTTTTCTTTTTTTTTTTTGGTTGTCCTTCACAGAAAGATGTATTTTCTTGCTACAATCTAATTCAAAGATTACAAGAGGAGAATAATACAAGAAGAGACAATAACGTTTTGCAAACGCCTAGTCCTTTAACAATTGACATGATAGAGAGCTCTCTAATTACTTCTTCTGCAGCTTTCAAGATTGCAGGAAACACCTGAGCAAATGCGAACGAAGCAGCTTTGGTGAAAGCATCATTGTACTCCTCTTTGGTGGTTGAACTCATCATATTCATATATGCTACCTACTTTAATTATTAGTCTTTAATTAACTAACTCTAATTTAGTGTACATAGAGGTCAGTAGTCACTCATCACTCTATATATATATATATATTAGTCAGTGGCAAATATACACGCTAAGAGATTTCTTATTCCATAAGATTTGACTACATCCTCTTTTAATTAAATATTTGTTTGTGATGAATTATAGTTAATGTATCAACACACTTTGATGTATGGTTGTTATTTATTATTATACTTGATATATTAATACACTTTGTTTATATTTTGGAATATATTAACTTGCTTGTTTAGAGTAATTTTCTTTTAGTTTGATAATATGATGAATTTGTGTATTTTTTGAAATATTATAAATATTCGAATACAAAATAGATAAAAAAATTGTATTTATTAAATTTATATTTATTTTATATGAAAACAGGTTTATTTTGTAATGAAAAATTAAAAAAATTATTTTATTTTACTGACGGATTTACAGACGGATTTTCTGTCTGTATTCAGAAGTAGGGATGGTTTTTCAAGGTTTCAATTACAGACAGAAAATCCATCTGAAAATTCGTCTGTAATTATAGACAAAAAATTCGTCTGCAATTACAGACAGAAAATCCATCGAAAAATTCGTCTGTAATTACAGATGGAAAATCTGTCGAAAAATCTGTCTATAATTACAGACGGAAAATTCGTCGGAAAATCCGTCTGTAATTACAGACGAAAAATCCATCGGAAAGTTTGTCGTCTTCGAGAAATGGATGGGAGAATTTACAGAGAAAAAATCCGTCGGTAACTGATAAAAATCCGTCGGTAATTTTCCGACGGAAAAAAAAATCTGTCGGTAAATAATTTCTGACGGAACTTTTACAGAAGAACAAAATCCGTTGGTAATTTCGTCGGTAACCAAAAATCCATCTGTAATAAGGACCAAATCTATCTATAAATCTGTCTATATTATGCAATTTTCTAGTTGTGATATTATTACAATTATTTTCAAAAAATAAAAAATTTACCAAACCTATATACAACTTACATACGAATTGTGCACTACATTACATGCTTTAATTGTATGATTCCAAGTAGTTCGTTCATCTAATTTGCTGAAGCGATTCAATTCAAACTGTGCATTCGAAATAAGTCAGTAATTTAAAATTGGACATATTAAATATGAACGACTTTTTTTTGCTAGAATATTTATTGTATTTTCAAAACAAGCGTAAGAACACATTCAATTCTACAATATTAAAACAAATAAATAAGAAATCATTCTTAATTTTTTAATACCTTTTCTATTTTAAAGTGTTAAGGGAAACACATAGCATTGTATATCACGAGATTTTACTAGTTGCTTGTTAGGCTAAAAAATATTAGATTTTACTAGTCATAACTAGTTAATTATATTATAAAATAATTTGTTTAACAATTTTATCTATTCAATTAATTTTAAGTATTACTAAAATTCATATTCTTTAACTTTTCTTCGTGTAACATTATCACTTCAAGAGAGGTGCAAATTGGCGGCGGTTTTAAATCGCTGCAAAATCAAATACTGGCCGCTAACTGGACCACCATGGCCCATGGATATGGGCGTCGGGATTGGGTTTGGCGGCCGTTTTCAGCAACCGCTGGTATAACCGCCGTTAAATCAAAATTTCGTGGCACACCAATAGAAAATTGCCACCAAATGAAACTGACACGATTTGCTTTATATTTACCGGCGATTTTCAAACCGCCACGATTTATCTCGATATGTCCAAGTTGCCGCACGTTTAGCGGCCGTTTTAAACCACCGCTAAATGGTACTATAATTTCGGTCGTAGTTAGCGGCGGTTACAACCGCCGCTAGATGTAACAAATTTTATAATCTTTGAACCACATTTCGGCGGTTTAAAACTGCCGCTAATTTAAGAAAAATAAAAAAAATTTGGATTTTTCAAAAAAAAACACGCATAATTTTTTAAAAATATTATTGAATTATTTTTTTATTCTTTTTATATTATTTATTATTTTAAGAGTGATTATTTTCAACCTTGGAATCTAAACATGTAACAAAAAAAAATTGAAATATAAGCAAAACAAAATAAGATATTCATGAAAATTCAAAGAAAATAAATCTCTTTCAAGGAGTTGCTCAGTCTAATTCAATAAAATGTTTGCTTAAATCTAAAATATCTCCAACCCTAATATTCTATTGTTTACTCTATCATTCCATGAAACTCATTCCTGCAGCAATGTCTAGTGGCATCTCCTCACCTTGCCGTTGAAACAGATAAATCAGAGCACTTTGCATCGCCTTCATCTTTTTCCTTTCTGCTACTGCCTCATCCTCCATTGCCTTCCTCTACAACTTCTCGCCTTCCAGCTCTGCCTGCAGTTCAAGCAGCTTTCTCTGGGTCTCCTCTAGTTGGACTCCGTTGCCAGGCACATGTGAATTTAGACCGAAAAGTTGACTAGGAGTCGGTCCAAAACCCACATCACGTACTCTACCGGTTTCTCTTTTCTGAAAACTTTAGCAATGGAATCATTTTGAGACAACACCCTAGATGACTCATCCTGTTGCTCAATCTCTTCAATTATTTCCTACAGACACAAATGAGCAAATACAATCATTTTGTTGATGGGTCCATCTCATGTCAAGAACACACCAAAGGATGATTAATTGTATCACGTTCATCATAGTAAAAAACACACAAATATTGGGTATAATATTGGTCTCAAAAGATAACAACATAGGATGCCAACCACTATAAAAAGAAATAAGGGATAAATGAAACTCAATCATTCAAATTCTACCCCAACTATTTCAAAATTATATCGAAGTTTAAAATTTCTAGAAACATAACAGGTAAATTTGCAATGATAATTAAAGTAAGCTGAATTAGAAATTCTAAAGGTCTTTTGGTCCATTTTGACATAGGGGAGTAAACCATTCATTAAAAAAGTAAAAAACCAAAATAACATAGAGAAGTAGACTATTACCCTATTTAAGGTCATAACTTTATCGATCAACTATAAGTAGTAATACTTACACCAATCGTTCTTGCATCATTATTGATATAGGAGCCATCTTTTTTTGTGCACTGGTGATCCATAACTTTCCTCTACTGACTTTTCTCCCTTGTTGTTTCGACTGTATCAAAAAAGTTTATGCCATTACCGTATTCAACACAATCAAGGAAACTTAAGTCATAGAAATAGTCCAAAGAGTGAATAGAAAAAAGTAAAGTACCACTTCTTCCATCTGTCGTGCAAAGCTTTTTGAACCGCCAGTGTGGGTATATAGTTGTTTTGATCCTGCACTTCTCCTATTGGTCCAATAGAGACACAGGACGATTAGAAACTGATTTAAAAAGACTCAATGCAACATAAATTGTATTGATGTGTAACAATGATATACTATATTACCTTCGTCTCAGTTTTGGCGTGATAGTCAAGGAACCATCTCCAATGCTCTCGATCGATTCCCGGCAGACGGTACTCAATATTTTGTTCAATCATGAATGTTGGCTCATAAAAAGCATTATACAACCTCATTCTTGTTTCCTTGCAAGACTTCCCCATACTTCTAAAAATATTTTTTTGATAGTTCCTTTGCTATCTTCATCAAAGTGGAAAATTTGCTATACAGATAAAAATAATTTGTCAAACATTGTAAAAATAAGTAGATTATTTCAAATGGGATATAAATTTTTACCTTGACACATTCGTTATAAACCTTGTCCTTAGTGGTAATCTTACACCAACATTCTTTACAGATACAAAATTTTCCAAAGTCAGATCCTAGCAGACCAAGCACGCCACTCAACAGTCCAGCTTCATTTCCAATTGCTTGCTTTGTATTGTTGAACCTGAGCACGATCTTTCTACCGTTAGGCCGTTCCATAGCCTCCCTTACGCTTAGTCTTGCCGGCTTGATTGTGCCATCGGAATCTATAATCCAAATATAATACCTTATGTGTATCCGTTGTGGACAGCATGCGAGAAAATTAATATATAACATAGAGTCTAAATCATGTTGAACATAGAAAAATTATTAAATACATTACCGATTATCCTGACTTCCCAAAACTCTGTAGTCTTGCGTCCTTTGTGATTCTGAGCTCTAAAATCAATAAAGGAGTCATCAGCTTCTTGATAAAACAGAATCTACATCATTAGCATTAGCTGCCAAGTTTACATGGCCTGGGTCCGAGTTCTGAATGTTATTTGTGCTCGTTTGTGGAGTAGGCCTTAGTACACTATGCGGCGGAAGGAACGGGCGTGAAGTTGCAGGGACACTATCACCACTATCCGGGAGAATTTGAGAGTCATCACGGTGGGAAGTCGAGATCGGAGGCAGAGCTGTTTGCGGTTGCTGATATCCTAGTCCTAATTTCGGTTTTTTCGTGAAACGACCTTTCCTAGCCATCTTAGAAGATAAAGGACGCCTGTTTCAATGAAAAAACAAATTAGAATCAAGAAGAGTTAAAGAATGATGTATTCTTTCGTAATTCATATTTAAAACCCCATATCACCTATTACAATGACTTCCACAGAACTTTCGTCAAAGGTTTAGTAGGTAGAAGCATAGTTTTATATGCACTAATCATATAGAATATTAAAAGTCTTTTACATGTTACATGGCAAGAGCTTTTTTCATTTTGTATGAACCAAACGTCTAATTAAACTAACACAAGTTCGTATTATTATTAATGACACATGAAATAAACAAAATGATAAATAAAAAATATACAATTTAAATTCCATAGTCACTCACCATCTAAAAGAAAATAAATCTCCTTTTTCTAACATAATAATGGATTAGTAGACATACAAAATAGAGGGTACATTAAAGTTGCAATTCGGAAAAGAACTAAGAGATTAAATCAGTATCAAATCTTGGTTATGTCACATTCATACTTTTTTGATAAATTTGTTACAACCAAAATTGAAATATAATTTGTTGACTAATTCATATAGAAAAAACAAGTTTAAATATAGATATAAGATTACACACATGTGAAACTATAATTTGGAATGAAATCTTTTATTATTTCAAAACATCTACTAACAATATATAAACTAAGCATTCAACAAGAATAATGCTAGCCAATAATAAAAGTAGATTCACTTGACATTGGATTCAATAGATAATACTAATTGCAAATACAAATGTCAATGTATACATAAGCATTATTGTGCCACATACCTTTATAAGAAATGAAAAGTGGTCCAATATAAAATTCTGCAGGATATAAAACTATAAGTATAGAAGGGGAGATATATATTATGTGTAGAAGATGATTAAAAAAAGCATAGATATTAACCTCATCACATCATAAATTGCAAATGCAACGGCAAGGGTTAGCACAATTTAACACTTCAGTGCCCAAAAATGAAAGAATTACAATCCAGCTATGTTGATTTATTCTAAACACAAACACACTTGATATGATAAAGTTTAGTTGTTCTTAGAGTTATTTTTGTATAAGATACTAGAAGATACATATTGGTTTTTGCATTTTAATGATTTCTTCATTTAACTATTCTATTCAATGGCGTGAATTGATACACTCATCTTATATTACTTGATTTTTGTTATCCATTTAATGCCTATTGGTGTTCCAAAAGATTCCTTTCTAAATGCTGGGTTGACATATAGTGCAACATTAAATAATTTGCAAACAATAATCTATGATCCAGCAATAATGTGCATATCATATCAAAATCAAAACTAAAGTTGACACATTTAAGAATATACAACTCAATGATTGACCAACTCTTGCAATGTTTTGGGTGAAAATAAGACAAAACTATGCTTAATGGCCATGCTGGTGACTGCAAACGTGGATAACATCCAACTACAACCTTTCATTGTTCCTGAATTAAATGCATTTATACTAATAAATCAATTTTACTTCTAAAAGACTAGTGCAATTTAAACTACCAAATCTACTCCAGTATCTCCCTCCGATACACCAACTCCTCGATCCCTCTCCTCCTTTTCCAACTTTTCATTTCCTATTCGTCGTCATAACATTTTCTACTTCTGCATCAAACTACTCCTTTTAAAGTGCTATTTGCATTTCAGTGATACAAACGCTTCAACCCAAATTACTAAATACAAAGAGTGGACTTCAAGCTATGAATTATATATAAATTCTGTAGGATATAAAACTATAAAATTAAAATGATTTACAAGTTTGTTTCAATAATAAAAATTATTATCGAACCTATAATTGAGGAAGAAGTGAAGAACACAACCGACTCAGCAAGCAACTATATATCAAACATCATGCTCAAAATTCTTGGAGTTAACCTAAGGTTTTATGATGATTTCCTTATAACTTAAAACAGTTATAGGAGAGTTGTTAAGTCCCTCAAGAAATTCAACCAAAGAAGAAAACCATATTGCTGCTAAATTTCATGGGGTAAAATAAATTTGAAATTTGGCATATGAGAATGGAAAAACAAAGTTTTCTCCATTACTTACTATGTTGATTGTTGCTGACTAGGCTGGGACAAGAGAGCTTAACTCAATTTCGCGAGGGATGAAAGCTAATTTCTGCAGTAACAATACAAATTTCATTCACAATAAGAGCACCTACTGTAATAACATTTTAACATCACCCATTTTATTGAAAGAAAGAGGGATGGTTACCGGAGCAGAGAGGATGGGCCAACAGTAATCTCGACCCGAAGATGACCACGCGGGCGGAGACACCTGAGCGACCGGCAGCTTTTAGAGGCCCAGAATGCGACGCAAGCTGAGCAGTTCTCGTTGGAGCGCGAGATGTGAGAGCTTCTATTGGCTAGGGGGCACCTTAGTTCAATGTCTTCGAGGTAGGGCTGGGGTGTATAAGGATTCAGAAGCAGAGGAAGCTGCTGCCGCGGACGCTGGGGTATTTCATATATAAGAGGAGTACTCAAATCTCGCGGGTGTTTGAAATTGTGAAAAACCCAAATCCCTAATTTCTCCTTTTAGCCAGAATTAATAATAATAACATATTGCCAATGAGTATATTTTGCCAAATAAGAAGTATAATAACCGAAATGATTATAGCATGAGGCATTTGAAAAATAAAAATATTAAAGAAACTAAATTGTTGGGTTGATATTTTAAATTTTATAATAATAATAATAATAATAATAATAATAATAATAATAATAATAATAATAATAATAATAGGGGTTAATAATAATAATAATAATAATAATAATAATAATAATAATAATAATAATAATAAATTTAAATATCAGCAGATTTTTTAATTTTTTTTCCTTTTACTTCAAATTTAACAATTAAATTTAGTCCTCTTTAGCTATTTATTCCTTTTACTTGAAATTTAACAATTAAATTCAAGCAAGCTAGTCATACAGAATTGGGGATGAAAGTCGACCTCACAATGTTCATAATCTTCGCCCATGTCAAACAAATTTCTTGGCTTCACATGGACTACTACACTCCATCCGTTGTCCACCTCATCCTTCACGTAGAACACAAAACGCACCTTAGATGCTAGGATGTATGGCTCATCGTTTTCTTGATCATCGGTGTGAATCGGAGTGGCAAAATTGACACAAGTGTGGCCCAAAACATCTTGTCGTATGCCTTTACCAGACGCGGTGTCTGCCCAAAGACACTTGAACAAGACTACAGTGAATTGACCACTGTAATTTAGCTCGATGATGTCTACTAATCTCCCATAATACGAGACACCGCCAACGGCAACATTGACATCCCTTTTGCTTGCATAACTCATCGTAGCCGAAGTGACATAAATCCCGCTATTCTGTGTTTTCATCCCTTCCTCCATTGACATGGTTCTAAATTTAAATCCGTTGATGTTATAAGCTCGAAAGCGTCTGGCTTAAGCAAGGGGCCCACAGGCAAGTGGTGCGCGAAATTGTGATCACTACAACTTCGCACAACTAACCAGCAAGTGCACTGGGTCGTCCAAGTAATAAACCTTACGCGAGTAAGGGTCGATCCCACGGAGATTGTTGGTATGAAGCAAGCTATGGTCACCTTGTAAATCTTAGTCAGGCAGACTCAAATGGGTATAGATGATGAATAAAACATAAAGATAAAGATAGAGATACTTATGTAATTCATTGGCGAGAGCTTCAGGTATGTGTATGAAGATGCTTTCCCTTCCGTCTCTCTGCTTTCCTACTGTCTTCATCCAATCCTTCTTATTCCTTTTCATGGCAAGCTTATGCAAGGGTTTCACCGTTGTCAGTGGCTACCTCCCATCCTCTCAGTGAAAATGTTCCTATGCTCTGTCACAGCATATGGCTAATCAGCTGTCGGTTCTCGGTCAGGCCGGAATAGAATCCAGTGATTCTTTTGCGTCTGTCACTAACGCCCCGCCTGCTAGGAGTTTGAAGCATGTCACAGTCATTCAATCATTGAATCCTACTCAGAATACCACAGACAAGGTTAGACCTTCCGGATTCTCTTGAATGCCGCCATCAGTTCTCGCCTATACCACGAAGACTCTGATCTCACGGAATGGCTGGCTCGTTTGTCAGGCGAGCACTCGGTTGTCAGGCGATCAACCATGCATCGTGTATCAGGAATCCAAGAGATAAACACTAGAGCCTTGTTTGCTTGTAGAACAGAGTGGTTGTCAGTCACTTGTTCATAAGTGAGAATGATGATGAGTGTCACATAATCATCACATTTGTCAAGTTATTGAGTGCAAATGAATATCTTGGACAAAGAACAAGCGGAATTGAATAGAAGAACAATAGTAATTGCATTAATACTCGAGGTACAGCAGAGCTCCACACCTTAATCTATGGTGTGTAGAAACTCCACCGTTGAAAATACATAAGAACAAGGTCTAGGCATGGCCGAATGGCCAGCCTCCCAAATGATCTAAGATAGCATGAAACTCAAAGATAGCTACCAAGATGATTGAAATACAATAGTAAAATGTTCTATATATAGAAAACTAGTAGCCTAGGGTGTACAGAGATGAGTAAATGACATAAAAATCCACTTCCGGGCCCACTTGGTGTGTGCTTGGGCTGAGCAATGAAGCATTTTCGTGTAGAGACTCTCCTTGGAGTTAAACGCCAGCTTTTATGCCAGTTTGGGCGTTTAACTCCCATTTAGGTGCCAGTTCCGGCGTTTAACGCTGGGAATTCTATGGGTGACTTTGAACGCCGGTTTGGGCCATCAAATCTTGGGCAAAGTATGGACTATCATATATTGCTAGAAAGCCCAGGATGTCTACTTTCCAACGTCATTGAGAGCGCGCCAATTGGGCTTCTGTAGCTCCAGAAAATCCACTTCGAGTGCAGGGAGGTCATAATCCAACAGCATCTGCAGTCCTTTTCAGTCTCTGAATCAGATTTTTGCTCAGATCCCTCAATTTCAGCCAGAAAATACCTGAAATCACAGAAAAACACACAAACTCATAGTAAAGTCCAGAAAAGTGAATTTTAACTAAAAACTAATAAAAATATACTAAGAACTCAACTAAAACTACCAAAAACATACTAAAAACAATGCCAAAAAGCGTACAAATTATCCGCTCATCACAACACCAAACTTAAATTGTTGCTTGTCCTCAAGCAACTGAAAATCAAATAAGATAAAAAGAAGAGAATATGCAATGAATTCCAAAAACATCTGTGAAGATCAGTATTAATTAGATGAGCGGGGCTTTTAGCTTTTTGCCTCTGAACAGTTTTGGCATCTCACTCTATCCTTTGAAATTCAGAATGATTGGCTTCTTTAGGAACTCAGAATCCAGATAGTGTTATTGATTCTCCTAGTTAAGTATGATGATTCTTGAACACAGCTACTTATTGAGTCTTGGCCGTGGCCCAAAGCACTCTGTCTTCCAGTATTACCACCGGATACATACATGCCACAGACACATAATTGGGTGATCCTTTTCAGATTGTGACTCAGCTTTGCTAGAGTCCCCAATTAGAGGTGTCCAGGGTTCTTAAGCACACTCTTTTTGCCTTGGATCACAGCTTTCTTTCTTTTTTTTCTTTTTCTTTTTCTCTTTTTTTCTTCTTTTTTTTTCGTTTTTTTTTTCATTGCTTTTTCTTGCTTCAAGAATCATTTTTATTATTTTTCAGATCCTCAGTAACATGTCTCCTTTTTCATCATTCTTTTAAGAGCCAACATTCATGAACCACAAATTCAAAAGACATATGCACTGTTCAAGCATACATTCAGAGAACAAAAGTATTGCCACCACATCATGATAATTAAACTGTTATAAAATTCAAAATTCATGCAATTCTTATCTTTTTCGATTAAGAACAATGTTTATTTAAGAAAGGTGATGGATTCATAGGACATTCATAACTTTAAGGCATAGACACTAAGATACTAATGATCATAAGACACAAACATGGACAAACATAAAGCACTAAAATTCGAAAAACAGAAAATTAAAGAACGAGGAGATTAAAGAACGGGTCCACCTTAGTGATGGCGGCTTGTTCTTCCTCTTGAAGGTCTTATGGAGTGCTTGAGCTCCTCAATGTCTCTTCCTTGTCTTTGTTGCTCCTCTCTCATGATTCTTTGATCTTCTCTAATTTCATGGAGGAGAATGGAGTGTTCTTGGTGCTCCACCCTTAGTTGTCCCATGTTGGAACTCAATTCTCCTAGGGAGGTGTTTAGTTGCTCCCAATAGTCTTGTGGAGGAAAGTGCATCCCTTGAGGTATCTCAGGGATCTCATGATGAGAGGGGTCTCTTGTTTGCTCCATCCTTTTCTTAGTGATGGGCTTGTCCTCATCAATGGGGATGTCTCCCTCTATGTCAACTCCAACTGAATAACAGAGGTGACAAATGAGATGAGGAAAGGCTAACCTTGCTAAGGTAGAGGACTTGTCCGCCACCCTATAGAGTTCTTGGGCTATAACCTCATGAACTTCCACTTCTTCTCCAATCATGATGCTATGGATCATGATGGCCCGGTCTAGAGTAACTTCGGACCGGTTGCTAGTGGGAATGATTGAGCGTTGGATAAACTCCAACCATCCTCTAGCCACGGGTTTGAGGTCATGCCTTCTCAATTGAACCGGCTTCCCTCTTGAATCTCTCTTCCATTGTGCGCCCTCTTCACATATGACTGTGAGGACTTGGTCCAACCTTTGATCAAAGTTGACCCTTCTAGTGTAAGGATGTTCATCTCCTTGCATCATGGGCAAGTTGAATGCTAACCTTACATTTTCCGGACTGAAATCCAAGTATTTCCCCCGAACCATAGTAAGCCAATTCTTTGGATCCGGGTTCACACTTTGATCATGGTTCTTGGTGATCCATGCATTGGCATAGAACTCTTGAACCATCAAGATTCCGACTTGTTGAATGGGGTTGGTAAGGACTTCCCAACCTCTTCTTCGGATCTCATGTCGGATCTCCGGATATTCACCCTTTTTTAGTGAAAAAGGGACCTCGGGGATCACCTTCTTCAAGGCCACAACTTCATAGAAGTGGTCTTGATGCACCCTTGAGATGAATCTATCCATCTCCCATGACTCGGAGGTGGAAGCTTTTGCCTTCCCTTTCCTCTTTCTAGAGGTTTCTCCGGCCTTAGATGCCATAAATGGTTATGGAAAAACGAAAAAGCAACGCTTTTACCACACCAAACTTAAAATGTTTGCTCGTCCTCGAGCAAAAGAAGAAAGAAGAGAGTAGAAGAAGAAGAAATGAGGAAGAAGGGAGTGGCTTTGTGTTTGGCCAAGGAGGGGGAGAAGTGGTGGTTAGGTTGTGTGAAAATGAAGGGGTGAAGAAGGGTTTATATAGGAGTGGGGGAGGGGTAGGGTTCGGCAAGTGAGGGTGGGTTTGGGTGGGAAAGTGGTTTGAATTTGAATGGTGAGGTAGGTGGGGTTTTATGAAGGATGGATGTGAGTGGTGAAGAGAAAGATGGGATTTGATAGGTGAAGGGTGTTTGGGGAAGAGGTATTGAGGTGATTGGTGAATGGGTGAAGAAGAAGAGAGAGTGGTGGGGTTGGTGGGGATCCTGTGGGGTCCACAGATCCTGAGGTGTCAAGGAAAAGTCATCCCTGCACCAATTGGCATGCAAAATCACGTTTTGAGCCATTTCTGGCATTAAACGCTGGGCTGGTGCCCATTCCTGGCGTTTAACGCCAGGTTCTTGCCCTTTTCTGGCGTTTAACGCCAGTCTGGTGCCCCTTTCTGGCGTTAAACGCCCAGAATGGTGCCAGACTGGGCGTTAAACGCCCAACTGCTAGCCTTACTGGCGTTTAAACGCCAGTAGGTTCTTCCTTCAGGGTGTGCTGTTTTTCTTCCTGTTTTTCATTCTGTTTTTGCTTTTTCAATTGATTTTGTGACTTCTTATGATCATCAACCTAAAAAAAATAAAATAACAAAAGAAAATAGATAAAATATAACATTGGGTTGCCTCCCAACAAGCGCTTCTTTAATGTCAGTAGCTTGACAGAGGGCTCTCATGGAGCCTCACAGATACTCAGAGCAATGTTGGAACCTCCCAACACCAAACTTAGAGTTTGAATGTGGGGGTTCAACACCAAACTTAGAGTTTGGTTGTGGCCTCCCAACACCAAACTTAGAGTTTGACTGTGGGGGCTCTGTTTGACTCTGATTTGAGAGAAGCTCTTCATGCTTCTTCTCCATGGTGACAGAGGGGTATCCTTGAGCCTTAAACACAAAGGATTCTTCATTCACTTGAATGATCAGTTCACCTCCATCAACATCAATCACAGCCTTTGCTGTGGCTAGGAAGGGTCTGCCAAGGATGATGGATTCATCCATGCACTTCCCTGTCTCTAGGACTATGAAATCAGTAGGGATGTAATGGTCCTCAATCTTCACCAGAACATCCTCTACAAGTCCATGAGCTTGTTTTCTTGAGTTGTCTGCCATCTCTAGTGAGATTCTTGCAGCTTGTACCTCAAAGATCCCTAGCTTCTCCATTACAGAGAGAGGCATGAGGTTTACACTTGACCCTAAGTCACACAGAGCCTTCTTGAAGGTCATGGTGCCTATGGTACAAGGTATTGAAAACTTCCCAGGATCTTGTCTCTTTTGAGGTAATTTCTGCCTAGACAAGTCATCCAGTTCTTTGGTGAGCAAAGGAGGTTCGTTCTCCCAAGTCTCATTTCCAAATAACTTGTCATTTAGCTTCATGATTGCTCCAAGGTATTTAGCAACTTGCTCTTCAGTGACATACTCATCCTCTTCAGAGGAAGAATACTCATCAGAGCTCATGAATGGCAGAAGTAGATCCAATGGAATCTCTATGGTCTCATTTTGAGCCTCAGATTCCCATGGTTCCTCATTTGGGAACTCAGTGGAGGTCAGTGCACGCCCACTGAGGTCTTCCTCAGTGGCGTTCACTTTCTCTCCTTCCTCTCCAAATTCGGCCATGTTGATGGCCTTGCACTTTCCTTTTGGATTTTCTTCTGTGTTGCTTGGAAGAGTACTTGGAGGGAGTTCAGTAACTTTCTTGCTCAGCTGTCCCACTTGTGCCTCCAAATTTCTAATGGAGGACCTTGTTTCAGTCATGAAACTTTGAGTGGTTTTGATTAGATCAGAGACCATGGTTGCTAAGTCAGAGGGGTTCTGCTTAGAATTCTCTGTCTGTTGCTGAGAAGATGATGGAAAAGGCTTGCCATTGCTAAACCTGTTTCTTCCACCATTATTGTTGTTGAAACCTTGTTGAGGTCTCTCTTGATTCTTCCATGAGAAATTTGGATGATTTCTCCATGAAGAATTATAGGTGTTTCCATAGGGTTCTCCTAGGTAATTCACCTCTTCCATTGAAGGGTTCTCAGGATCATAGGCTTCTTCTTCAGATGAAGCATCCTTAGTACTGCTTGGTGCATTTTGCATTCCAGACAGACTTTGAGAAATCAAATTGACTTGTTGAGTCAATATCTTGTTCTGAGCCAAAATGGCATTCAGAGTATCAATCTCAAGAACTCCTTTCTTCTGATTAATCCCATTGTTCACAAGATTTCTTTCAGAAGTGTACATGAATTGGTTATTTGCAACCATTTCAATTAGCTCTTGAGCTTCTGTAGGCGTCTTCTTTAGATGAAGAGATCCTCCAGCAGAGCTATCCAAAGACATCTTGGATAGTTCAGAGAGACCATCATAGAAAATACCTATGATGCTCCATTCAGAAAGCATGTCAGAAGGACATTTTCTGATTAATTGTTTGTATCTTTCCCAAGCTTCATAGAGGGATTCTCCATCCTTCTGTCTGAAGGTTTGGACTTCCACTCTAAGCTTACTCAATTTTTGAGGTGGAAAGAACTTTGCCAAGAAGGCATTGACTAGCTTTTCCCATGAGTCTAGAGTTTCTTTAGGTTGTGAGTCCAACCATGTCCTAGCTCTGTCTCTTACAGCAAAAGGGAATAGCATAAGTCTGTAGACCTCAGGGTCAACCCCATTAGTCTTGACAGTGTCACAGATTTGCAAGAATTCAGCTAAGAACTGATGAGGATCTTCCAATGGAAGTCCATGGAACTTGCAATTCTGTTGCATTAGAGAAACTAATTGAGGCTTAAGCTCAAGGTTGTTTGCTCCAATGGCAGGGATAGAGATGCTTCTCCCATAGAAGTCGGGAGTAGGTGCAGTAAAGTCACCCAGCACCTTCCTTGCATTGTTGGCATTGTTGTTGTCTTCGGCTGCCATATCTTCTTCTCCTTTGAAGAATTCGGTTAGGTCCTCTACAGAGAGTTGTGCCTTAGCTTCTCTTAGCTTTCGCTTCAAGGTCCTCTCAGGTTCAGGGTCAGCTTCAACAAGAATGCCTTTGTCTTTGTTCCTGCTCATATGAAAGAGAAAAGAACAAGAGAATGTGGAATCCTCTATGTCACAGTATAGAGATTCCTTGAGGTGTCAGAGGAACAAAAAATAGAAGGAAGAAGTAGAGAATTCGAACTTAATTAGATAGAGTTCGAATTGTGCATTGAGAAGGAGTGGTACTCCATAAATAGAAGGATGTGGGAAGAGAGGAAGAAATTTTCGAAAATCAAGTGAAATATTTTGAAAACATTTTTTTAAAAAAAATTAATTAATTTTCGAAAATCAAGAGTGAGAAAGAGATCAAGAAATTTTTGAAAAAGATTTTTGAAATTAGAAATCAAAAAGATATGATTTGAAAACTATTTTGAAAAAGATGTGATTAAAAAGATATGATTGAAAAGTTATGGTTTTAAAAAGATATGATTGAAAAGATATGATTTTGAAAACAATTTAAAAAGATTTGATTTTAAAAATTAATGACTTGCCTAACAAGAAAAGATATGATTCAAACATTAAACCTTTCTCAACAGAAAAGGCAATAAACTTGAGATGTTCAATCAAATCATTAATTGTTAGTAAGTATCTTTGAAAAAGGAAAGAAATTGATTTTGAAAACATTTGATTGAAAAGATTTGATTTGAAAAAGATTTGATTTTGAAAAACTTTGAAAACTTGAAAAAAAATTTGATTTGAAAACAAAATCTTCCCCCTTTTGCCATCCTGGCGTTAAACGCCCAGAATGGTATCCATTCTGGCGTTTAACGCCCAAAATGCTACCTTTTTGGGCGTTAAACGCCCAACCAGGTACCCTGGCTGGCGTTTAAACGCCAGTCTGTCCTTCTTCACTGGGCGTTCTGAACGCCCAGCTTTTTCTGTGTAATTCCTCTGCTGCATGTTCTGAATCTTCAGTCCCCTGTACTATTGACTTGAAAATAGAACCAAGGGCAATTAAACAATGCATGCAAGACACCAAACTTAAAATTAGACACTAGACTCAAACAAGAAACATAAAATATTTTTTGGTTTTTATGATTTTTATAATTTTTTTGTGCTTTTTCGAAAATTATATGAAAATAGAAAATAAAGGTTTCAGAATTCTTAATTTGAATTCCAGGAATCATTGCAATGTTAGTCTAAGACTCCGGTCCAGGAATTAGACATGGCTTCACAGCCAGCCAAGATTTCAAAGAAAGCTTCGGTCCAAAACACTAGACATGGCTAATGGCCAGCCAAGCCTTAGCAGATCATTGCTACAATGGCAAGATTGATGGAAATCAACAAGCTATTGTGATGATCAGTTGAAACCTCGGTCCAATAAGATTAGACATGGCTTCTCAGCCAGCCAGATTTCAGCAGATCATCATGAAACTCTAGAATTCATTCTTAAGAACTCTGAAGAAAAATACCTAATCTAAGCAACAAGATGAACCGTCAGTTGTCCATACACAAGAACAATCCCCGGCAATGGCGCCAAAAACTTGGTGCGCGAAATTGTGATCACTACAACTTCGCACAACTAACCAGCAAGTGCACTGGGTCGTCCAAGTAATAAACCTTACGCGAGTAAGGGTCGATCCCACGAAGATTGTTGGTATGAAGCAAGCTATGGTCACCTTGTAAATCTTAGTCAGGCAGACTCAAATGGGTATAGATGATGAATAAAACATAAAGATAAAGATAGAGATACTTATGTAATTCATTGGCGAGAGCTTCAGATAAGCGTATGAAGATGCTTTCCCTTCCGTCTCTCTGCTTTCCTACTGTCTTCATCCAATCCTTCTTATTCCTTTCCATGGCAAGCTTATGCAAGGGTTTCACCGTTGTCAGTGGCTACCTCCCATCCTCTCAGTGAAAATGTTCCTATGCTCTGTCACAGCATATGGCTAATCAGCTGTCGGTTCTCGGTCAGGCCGGAATAGAATCCAGTGATTCTTTTGCGTCTATCACTAACGCCCCACCTGCTAGGAGCTTGAAGCACGTCACAGTCATTCAATCATTGAATCCTACTCAGAATACCACAGACAAGGTTAGACCTTCCGGATTCTCTTGAATGCCGCCATCAGTTCTCGCCTATACCACGAAGACTCTGATCTCACGGAATGGCTGGCTCGTTTGTCAGGCGAGCACTCGGTTGTCAGGCGATCAACCATGCATCGTGTATCAGGAATCCAAGAGATAAACACTAGAGCCTTGTTTGCTTGTAGAACAGAGTGGTTGTCAGTCACTTGTTCATAAGTGAGAATGATGATGAGTGTCACATAATCATCACATTTGTCAAGTTATTGAGTGCAAATGAATATCTTGGACAAAGAACAAGCGGAATTGAATAGAAGAAAAATAGTAATTGCATTAATACTCGAGGTACAGCAGAGCTCCACACCTTAATCTATGGTGTGTAGAAACTCCACCGTTGAAAATACATAAGAACAAGGTCTAGGCATGGCCGAATGGCCAGCCTCCCAAATGATCTAAGATAGCATGAAACTCAAAGATAGCTACCAAGATGATTGAAATACAATAGTAAAAGGTTCTATATATAGAAAACTAGTAGCCTAGGGTGTACAGAGATGAGTAAATGACATAAAAATCCACTTCCGGGCCCACTTGGTGTGTGCTTGGGCTGAGCAATGAAGCATTTTCGTGTAGAGACTCTCCTTGGAGTTAAACGCCAGCTTTTATGCCAGTTTGGGCGTTTAACTCCCATTTAGGTGCCAGTTCCGGCGTTTAACGCTGGGAATTCTGTGGGTGACTTTGAACGCCGGTTTGGGCCATCAAATCTTGGGCAAAGTATGGACTATCATATATTGCTGGAAAGCCCAGGATGTCTACTTTCCAACGCCGTTAAGAGCGCGCCAATTGGGCTTCTGTAGCTCCAGAAAATCCACTTCGAGTGCAGGGAGGTCAGAATCCAACAGCATCTGCAGTCCTTTTCAGTCTCTGAATCAGATTTTTGCTCAGATCCCTCAATTTCAGCCAGAAAATACCTGAAATCACAGAAAAACACACAAACTCATAGTAAAGTCCAGAAAAGTGAATTTTAACTAAAAACTAATAAAAATATACTAAGAACTCAACTAAAACCACCAAAAATATACTAAAAACAATGCCAAAAAGCGTACAAATTATCCGCTCATCAGCAAGCCGCTGCAACTCATTCGAATGACTAGTGCTTCCAAATGGGACCTAGCATTGAAACATTAGAGGCAAGAAAGCATCAAAGGGTAGCGAGATCCTATGATATTAAAGGTTACCTCATGCCTGAACTAGTTGGAAAATTCTCTGTGCACCACACTATCTATGTGAAACTGGGACCTTGTTTTATTTCACAGTTGTCTCTTTGTGATGGCTCTATACTCACTATGCATACAAAAAATATGTTCATATTCAATACTATGAATACCATATTGGCTCACTGTGTAATTTTTGAACTCAGTCTCGATACTTACTCCAAAAATTTCTCTACAGCAATGCAATTGACCAGTACATGACGATGTTCTTGAAGGATTTTAGTTGCTGTTAGAGTAAAAAATGAAGCTGCCCCGACCACCTTTCCAACTTTTGGGAACATGCTGGCAATCTCACTCAGCAGGGCTTTGCTCGGCCAATTGATAAACCACTATTTTATGGTTTATCTTATGCTCAATTGAATGGTTTTTATCAAGCCTTTGCACACTTATTCATACTATTTGCATGATTTTACAATTCCTTCCTAAAATTTGTTCTATGATTGAAAACTTGCTTCAGTCTTTAATTTATGTATTTTAATCATCTCTTATTACCATTCGATGCCTTGATATGTGTGTTAAGTGATTTTAGAGTTTATAGGGCAGGAATGGCTCAGAGGATGGAAAGGAAGCATGCAAAAGTGGAAGGAATACAAGAAACTGAAGGAATTGCCAATGCTGTCAGCCTGACCTCTTCGCACTCAAATGGTCATAACATGAGCTACAGAGATCCAAATGATGCGGTTCCAGTTGCGTTGGAAAGCTAACGTCTGGGACTTTGATTTGATATATAATTTTCCATAGTGGCCATATAGATAGGCAATGTGAATGCGTGCTCCACGCGGACGCATCGCAGTGATATAAATCAGCGTGGCACCCTCAGCGATTTCTGGGCTATTTTTGACCCAGTTTCAAGCTCAGAAAACACAGATTAAAGGCTGCAAAGTGGAGGAATGAAGGGGGACAACTGATAATTCACTTTTCATAATTTAGATGTAGTTTTTAGTGAGAGAGGTTCTCTCCTCTCTCTTAGGTTTTAGGATTAGGATTCCTCTTAAAGGATTTAGGATTTCTTCTTCTCAATTTCCAAGTTTAATGTTCTTTTTATTTATTTTCCCAATTTACTTTATGAACTTTTCCATGTTAGATTTGAATTTATGTTTAAACATAATTTGATGTGTTTCAGATTTATGATTGCTTTATTCTATCTATGATGTCTTCAATTTAATTTAGAATTTTCCCTTTTGGATTTCGTTAAATAATTGGTGACACTTGAGTTATCAAACTCATTGTTGATTGAAAATTAGAATTCTTCAAGAATTAATTCAAGTTTCAATAACTCTAGCCTTTCCCAAGGAAAGACTAGGACCTGAGGAATCAAAATTAATCATCCACTTAACTTACCTTCTTAGTTAGAGGTTAACAAAGTGGGAGAAAAATCCAATTCTCGTCACAATTGATAAGGATAACTAGGATAGGACTTCCAGTTCTTATACCTTGCTAAGAGTTTTATTATTTATTTAAATTAATCCCTTACAATTTACTTTCTTGCCATTTACTATTCTTGTTTTTTATCTTATACATTAAAACCCAAAAATATACCTTTTTCTCATAACCAATAATAAATCATACTTCCCTGCAATTCCTTGAAAAGACGACCCGAGGTTTGAATACTTCGGTTATTTATTTTTATTGGGTTTTGTTACTTGTGACAACCAAACGTTTATACGAAAGGATTTTTTTGTTGGTTTAGAACTATACTTACAACACGATTAATTTTATAAAATTTCTTTACCGATAGAAATCCGATCGTCACCGATCGTCAACCTGCGTCGGTCGACTGATCCTAGTCTTGACATTATCTAGATATCTGGAACAGAATGTGAGAATCTCTTTGGAAAAGTAGCCCACTGCAATAGATCCCTCTGGTTGTGCCGTATTACGCACGTACTGCTTGAGGCGACATAAGTACCTTCGAGAACATAACATATAAAATACTAGATGACAGCTATCCAAATAAAAACAGGTCGAGAAAGCTTAAGTAGATTTTTACCTCTCAATTGGGTACATCCACCGGTAATGCACTGGGCCACCGAGGCGTGCCTCCTCGACCAAATGCACCGTTAGATGAACCATGATTGTGAAGAAGGAAGGTGGAAATATAATCTCCATGAGGCATAGAGTATGGACCACATGATTCTGAAGGAGAGGAAGTTGCTGAGGATCTATGGATTTGCTGCATATTAGTTGGAAAAAGGCTGATAACTCAGCCAAGACGGCGGACACTTGGGTGGGCAATACGTGTCTTGACGCAATTGGCAAGAGATGTTTCATTAGAATGTGGCAGTCATGACTCTTCAAGCCCGATAACTTGTGCTATTTTAAATCAACACAACGAGAGATGTTGCTAGAGTACCCGTCTGGAAAGACCACATTCTTGATAATCCTAAGAAAGACATCCTTCTGTGGATTTAACATGGTAAAGATTGCAGAGGGATACTTTCCACCTTCAAGTGGCCACATATCCTGCTCGCCATCCTCAAGCAAGTCATGTGAGGCACGAGCCTCGCGGCTAGGTTCATCGGATAAGTACGGCAACCCCTCCACACCATCTCTGGCATGTTCATTCATCGAGTCTTCATCATCCCCCTGCATTCCCAGGAAGTTAAATGCCTTGTGGACCATGTAACGCATTTGATCTCCAGAGTTCCCAGTGGGTTCTAATTCTTCTCTGTCGCTAGAGCTCTCATCTATGATCCTCTCACCGTGATGTAACCAAAAAGTATAGTTAAAAGGAAAGGGTTTCATCAGAAGATGATCATACGCATCCTCTCTAGTTTGAAAAAATAAGAACCCACACAAAGGACATGGACAATGTATCATCCCATCAGATGATGCATTGGCAAATGCGAAGTCAAGGAATTTATTCAGACCATCCCTATATTCTGCACAACCTCGTGGCTTTTTAATCCAGCCCTTATCAATATTGGCTTTAATGAAATAGCACAAACAAATGAATAAACAGTAAATAAGGACATAAATTTATAAAAAAAAACTAAGCCAAAATAGGCTGTGTTAGAAGAACCAATCACAGTTTATCACAATTATGAAATAGGAGACTAATATATGAGTTAAACTAAACAATTTAGCACAAGAAAAACCATGTAGGGAGTGACAGAATAACTCAAATCACAAACAGAAAAAAGGTTTCTTGCATCCAGGATAACAAATGGCACACGAAAGGTATTGGGGAGGAGGCTTACTCATTGTAAAATTCTGTGCTTTCTAAAAAAAGAACTGGTAGAAAGAATTGCTGGTTCCAAGTCCAAAAAATGAAAAGATAAAGAAAAGTTTCCTTAAAAATGAGAAAGAAAACAGGAATAAATGTTAGAATTAAAAAATAGTTAAAACAAGATATATAACTAAACAATCAAAATAGAATAAACTAGAATAAAATCTTTAAAATATCTTAAAAATGAAAAAGAAAACAGGATTAAAAGTTAGATTTAGAAAACAATTAAATTAGAAAATGTAATTAAGCAATTATAACAGATAGGGAATAGAATCTTGAAATTGTAGATATTTTATTTTAGATATGCTTTTAAGAAAATCGTACTATAGTTTCCATATCCTGTCATCTACCATGTAAGTGCAAATAATTGTTCCAGTGAAAAAGAGCATAAAAAATAGGAATAAAAAAGGCAGGGCTATGAGTGCAATATTTTCTTTACTTAGAAAAAAAAAAGAAAGACAAACAAGAAAATTTAAACTTTAAAATCTGCATTCTGAGAAATAATAGAAAAAAATGGCATGGCTATGAATGCATGAAAACCAGACCTTGTTACAAATGGACATAGTACATTGAATTATTGGGTACCTTTATTTGGATTTAAGCCATAGAATGAAGATGCTTTAACAATAACAATTAAAGTAATAACGATGTAGCATATAATTGAGTTCGATGGAAATTTTGGCTTCATTTTCAATGAAGCAATAAATTGTATTAACCAAAAAAGAAAAAGAAAGAGGAAACTTTCGTCATGCAAAGAAATTGAAATCAATTAAATAAATGTTGTATTAAATTAAACACGCAAAGTATATTATAAACCCATTATTATTCATACTTGTATAAACATTAACTTTCTTCTCTTCTTTACAACAATTTCTCTACCAATAATTAATACATAATCCAGCTAAGCTAGCTAGCTGCACAAATTAATTAAGTACTATTTTCTAATTTCATATAGCGGATAATACAAATGCAACTTCTATATTCTGTACCATTTTGTTGAACATAACAGTTACCAATCGGACAAGTAAAAAAATGTGATAAATGGTCACGTGTCTATATATTTGTTAGAACTTAGAAACTCCTCTTGATTTCAACATTTCATTCATCATCAGATAATAACATGCATGAATGCTGCAAAACATGAAATAGAACTAGGTTCACAATATACAGAAAGTGTAATCAATGATATTTCACAAAATCAATGAACTGGACACAATAAATCAAATACTCTGATAACGCAGCCATCTCAGGAACAAAGTATCAAAGAGCAATTAAAATTGTACAATGACATGTACAGGCTTCAAAGAGATTCAACTAAGCAAGCAGATTTAAAATTGTTCCATCAAAGGCATTTGTATGGATCAAAGTTATCAGATCAAAATTTTGCTGAAATAAAATGTTAACCTTTTCTAGCAAAAATTTTTAAAAAAATGCCAAGGTGTAAAGCACAATTAATGGATTAGCAACACAGCGTATGAAAAATAAAAATACCAACGTTCAATAGTCACTTGGAAGAGTCAATAACAAAGTCCTAGTTCTTGTAAAAAATGGCTTGATTAGATATGTATTCTCTATATACCCTTCTTCCTTTACCCTTAAAGCATTATTAGAATTTCAGTCTTCTTAACTCCCACCCTTCCCATTTAACGTCCCTATCAAGTAATGTATATTTTTAGAAACTTGTGCTGATAACGAATCTAAAATCCAGGTCATCAACCCAATAATCCCCAATATACTATATTATAAATTATCCAACAATACCAAAAACCACTAGAATATTGATTATAACAGTTTGATATAACTAATAGTAAGGCCACATTGTAGTGTTGAGCAGTTTTCAATGTTGTATATTGCTTATAACACTTTGATAGTATTATAGTTTATATCAGTCTCAGTTCCTTCTTATTATTTTCCTTTTCCTTACTACAGAATGATCAATTATACTACTCACAAAGGCTAAAGAGGAATAGAACAATAATAATAAATCAAGATCATTATATTCATAACAAATAAGAAAGTTGAAAGAAAAATAACCTTGTTTGGAGTGTGCTCTAGAAGCTTCTCTGATGCAAGTAATTTTGCAATTCTTATCAACAGCGAAAACAAAAACACCCTTTGGCAATTTCCGTGCAGAGTACTTAGCAATTGACACCAAATAAAGTCGCTTCCTGCACCAGAACCGGGTTTGTTGAAGAGCTTCTATACACTTTCAGTTTCAGATAAATCTGTATTAAAACAACGTGATTTCAGTTCCCAAAACTCTCTATAGAGTGTAACTGTATAGTGGCTTCAAATTTCAAAGCTTAGAAGCAGAACATAGATGCTAGTAGCACACAAAAAGCATAGTAGAGATCAGCATTTTTCTTTTATAATGTCCAAAATTCAAATGCATGTATCTTTTAATCCATAGTGTGCATTATTCTCACCTTGTAGTCCTATTAATCTGGTCTAGTTTAATTAGATTATCTTACCTATGTATAAAACAAGTAACACTCTCAACACAAGTTTTCTTTAGTTGGAAGAAATGAATAGAAACCTTGGTTAGGTGATCATCTCGAGAGATTTTAGCCTAGTGAATTATGGTATTGTTAGGGGCAGCCGGGAATGTTTAAGGCGTGTTTAAAGGGAATGTTTAAGGCGTGTTTATTGTTAGAGATCACGTGTAGAAGTGTCCGAAAAAGAGTAAATGATGACAACCATTTGGTCTCTATTTATTAGGATTCATCCAAAAACTTGAAACTAGATTAGTCTGAGAGTCTTCACTTTAAAATGAACATGCATGCGGAGGGGGTTCAGTATGGGTTTAGAAGATAATAGAGTTTTCTTTTAATTCGGACTAAAGCTTGCTTGATTCATTTGAACTCACATGATTGCCCTTCAAAGTCTACTAACTAAGGCTAGTTTAAGAGAGAAGGGAAAGATGGATGATCGATCATAAGAAAAATGGGAGAAACAAATAAAAAATGAACAGTCGATTGAGAATCACATTATCTTTAAAAATTAATTCAATTGAATGAGAACAACATGCTCTTTAGATCACTCGAACCAGTCAACCCTGTTTCTCAACTCCACACTCATCACACTATGCAAAAAGTACTCGAGCTATTTACAAAATAAGAGAGTGACTCAAGGGGAGAGATAGACGAGATTAATTTTCTACAATCTAGTCTCATTACTTAGGAGAAACAAAATAACAGATCAATTCATTCTTGCTGATTAAATGCAGATGTATGTATACTCTAATTAGCATTGTCTCTTAAAAGATAGAATTACAATATGCTAATTAATCTAACCCAATTAGCTATCTAGCCAACCAACACTGACGTGTTCAAGTAGTTAAAGTTATGACAGAAGCAGAATAATGATCAGCCAGCTGAGCTTGCTCATATGTGACCAAGTCACATGAATCACATCCCTAACCCTAAATAGCAACAATTAACCCCAATTAATAGAAGATATGGACAAATTCTTGTTTAAAATTTCAAACCAAGAGTGAAAACACGAAGGAAAGCTCAAAGTGTCAGAAATAACCAGTGACAGGGAGAGGCCGCGATAGCTCAAAATGGCGAACGGTGGAGGATGGACTCAACAGTTTTGTGCACGACCAAGGTGATAGGAGACTTCGACGCCGGTGGGGAAAGCATGTATGGGAGCTGCGCGACTTGACAACCCAAACAGAGGCGCAGGGTGGAGCAGATCTTAGGGATTTCGCACACCTTGGATGAGGGAGTATGGGTTTCATGAACTGCGGATGAGGAAAAGGCTCGACGGCAGCCAAAGGATGATGGATCGACAGCAGTGGCACAGTGGAGCAGCGACGGCAATGTTCGCGCACTTCCAAGGACTCTTCGCAGGGTTCTGCAAAATTTGGGGAAGAATCTATTCGATGATATAAGATAAATTAAAAAGGGGTAAAATAGAAATTGAGTTATTAGATCCTTACCTAGCGGCTTTTCACCAAGCAATCACTGCTGTTGTGGCAGCACATGAAGAGATCCTTCTTCCGCAGCCTTGCTTTGCGGTGGCAAGGTGAAACGCCGCCAATTCTCTACCGCTATGCTCTGTTCCTGGTGTAGTGTATGACTTAATTTCCAACTTATATATGGATTGAATGTATGGACTCCATATTACAAGATTGATGGATAATATAATATATTGAATTCCATCCTTCTTCGACATAAAAAAAGAGGAGTTCGAATATCTTCATTATATATTGAAGGAAAGGAAAGTAAAATAGATTTTATTATCAATTCAGAATCTGATAAGAGTTAGTTATTAAACTCTCTTCTGATTTAGATATCAATCTCTTTCCTCTCCTATATAGCCAATTTTACCTAATTGTAAAACACTTTGATAATTCAAAAACAAAAAGTCTTCTTAGCCATAATTCTCACTCATTGAGAAACGTTAGAACCTGCATTTAAGAAACAAAAAAAATATATGGGTGAGAACCCAAATTATCGAGTTCCCGGTAGGATAAAAGTGCCAAATCGATAAAATATATAAGGTAACAGGAACTCTCTAAGCAATCTTAATTTTTAAAGTTTCATTGATCCAAGCCTAAGATTCTCACTAAATCAGAAAATGCAACTTGTCTAAGGATCTCTAATCTATCTATCTATTTTCAGTTTTTCACAAACCTCCAATCACCATATCAGAAACGACCCTCAGCGTCACCACCACCAGCATAAGGGATCTCTCAGTTGTTAAAACACATACAAAGCAATACAAAGAATCACAAATAGAGAGAACAGATAAAGCAATTAGATCAAATAGCATATAGATACAATTATTCGACAAGACAAGCCAAATACAAGATGCATACCCAATAAATACACACAAATGCAAATGATGCATGACTATCCTACGGCCAATGATGCATGACTATCCTACGGCCAATGAGCTCAAGTGAACCCTGGACAGTCCTTCAGTGCACGCATCCCCAAGAAGTATTTATATTTATCAAATTCTCTTGGGGAAATCATCCTCAAAGGTCTAAGTGTCCGGCGACATCTTGCAACGAAGAGTCAACAAAGTGTCTCAAATCCCAACCGGGAGCAAGTGGGACAAACTCCAACCCTTGCATCTACCCAGGTGGTTTTAATCTCAACCTGGAGCAAGTGGGGCAAACCATAACCCTTGCATCTATATAGGGAGTTCCAAACTCAACCCGGAGCAAGTGGAGTGAACCACACCCTTGCCTCTACCCAGGGAGTTCCAATCTCAACTCAGAGCAAGTGAGGCGAACCACAACCCTTGTATCTACCTAGAGAGGTATCATATCAATCAAACTCATATCCATCATCCAATCATATCAACTCATCCCTTCAATCACTTCCAACTCATTTTGACTCAATAATTTCCTTCCCAATGATTTCTACCCTCTAATCGACCATCCCTATACTCCTTATACGGGTTATAAAAGTTTACAAGCTTGTCAGAAAAGCCAAACAGTCAAAAACAAAGATTATGTGAGAAAAAAGGACTTGTGCATACGCATCACTGTTGTGCGTATTCACATATCATAAGCGTTTCCTAGCTTATGCATATGCATGACCAGTTGTGCGTACACACAACTTATAAAATTACTCTCGTGCGTGCGCACAGCCCTTGTGCGTACGCACGAGTCCCTTCACCCATTCTGATTTGTGCGTGCTTACAGCCATGTACGTGCGCACACATACTAGAATTTATGCTTTTCAGCAAATTTTCATATTTATATTTTTATACCCAATTTCAAACACTCATAACTTTCTCTACAAAATTTTGTTTTCTTTCATTCTTAGATGGTTTTAAATATCTTTCCACTAGCTTTAATTTAAGAGATAAATTTCATTCACATCCGAACTTCGAGCACCAAGTTATTGCCCGTCGAAGTTGGCTAAAAATCTAGTTTTACCAAATTCACACCATTGCTAAATTTCAAAAATTGTCAATCCAATTCCATCCTAAACCATTCCAAACCTACTTCTACACATTTCAAATACTCATTTATCAATCCTCAACCATTCCAAGCCTAAATCAACCCACTTCCAACTTATTTAACACATTCCGTCGACTATATCCATTTCTCAACAACAAATTCAACATTCATATATCCAAATTCTCAATTAAAGTTTCAACATACATACTCAGTATCATGCATCAATTCATACCACTTACCTCAACTTACCATATAGAAAATTTTTCACCGTATCACGGCCTCCGACCTAATTTTCACATCAATCACATTCATAATCATGCATATACATTCTTATACATCTTCACCTCATAAAGTCAAGCTATTGTTCAACCATATATCTAACATATCACAATTTTCACTAAACCAAACAATCAACTACAACAATTAAACAATACTCCAAGGTCCTCTAGCCTAGAACTTCATGCCACATTACATGGTATTTATCCGAAACTCAAACCCATACTTTAATGTCATCAATTTCAAGCTTCCAATCTTTTTCTTCCAAATTTCCAAGCCTCAATTCTACAATTCTACTAAGTCAAGCTTTCGATTACTTAATTTAACACTATATTGTACAATTTAGCACAATGTCAAAACTATAGCTCATAGAAAGTGATGAACTAAATAGAGAAAAGGGGTCTTTACCTATATCCACTAAAACTAGTGATGGAAACCACCAAGAATACGAGTTAGAGAACTCCTATAACATCAAAATCACTAAAAATCCTCAATACCGAAGCTCAAAATGAATTCAGAATTGAATGAGAAACTGGAGCTATAATTTCGAGTTACTCACTAAACTAATCATATATAATTCAAAATGAGAAGATAAGCTTCGCGTGGCCACAAACGGTACATCAATCGGAGCTCCGGAGCAAAAGTTATGGCCAAATAAAGATAATGAAGGTTAGGGTTTTCTTCTTCCCCTTTCTCTCTTCTATCCACCCCTCTTTCTCTTATAAGTGACAAATGTGGCTGAAATTAGTGTTGAGAGAGGGGTGTTAATGGGTGGGTTTGGGCTTTAGGCCTAAGTGAGGCCAATCTTAATCTTAGCCTGTTTGGCCCAACCTTGGGCCAAACCTTTTAAGATAAGTGCTCGAGTTTATGTTGTAAATATTTTTCCTTAACATTTTCACAGTTTTAGTTTTCCTCACTCGCAGTACCGGATAGAGTTAAGCCGGTACAAATAATTTTAACACCGATAAGCATTTTTCTCAAAATAATTATATTTTCACGCTTGATTTAATTTTTACCATTAAATTTCTAATTATAAATTCTAATATATTTACATATTCCAAGCATCTTAATCTCCATTAATGCAATTTTAATTTAATTTAATTTTTTTGGATTTTATATTTAGCATTTATTAATTCTAGCAACAATTAATGAATGCTAAATAAGACAAGTTATGATTTTTTTCTCCCTAACATTATCGATATTTATTATAATTAAAATGTGTTTACACCAACTAGCTATTATAGCATAACTTACCACCAGATTAACATTATACTCACAGTTGGGAGACATAAGTTTGTTTAGAGGCTAATGGGAGTCACAATTCTAGAAGTATAGAATTTATTTTGCGATTTTTAAAAGTTTGGAGACCCAACTAGCTAATTTGTTCAATTCGAGGACCAAACTAATATTGCCTCAAAAAGGTTATCAATAGTCCTTTCAGAACAATTCATGAAACCACCGTGCACATTTTATAATATCTTTCATGCAAAAGTCTCTCATCATTTTTAAATTAGTTTTCAAACTACTTTGGGTTTATAGCAACCATGTTATATATATATACTACAACAAAAATACTCATTCAGCCACATTTTTTTAAGTTACATTTAAAAACCGTAGCCTATTACGAATAGGCTACGCTTTTCTCTGAGTTATCATTTTATAGGAGAATAAGAAACACGGTTCTGGCATCACTTGAAAAATGTCTCCTTAGATATTATAAAGATCACTTATAAAACGTAGTCTTATCTTAATATCTATAAGTACAATTTTCTCACCAAAGAGTACGCTTTAAAGAGTAACCTGTTTGTTATGCATTGGATGCGCTTTAAAAGTGTTGCCTAATATAAAAACACCAAATAAACATTTTGTAAAAAAATTATCCCCTCTTTGTACACATTCAGCCTCACTCACGTAACACACTCACTTTGTAAAACCTGTAGAATTAATAAATACTTAACCCATAAATTAATAATTATTTAAAAAAATTATGAAATTAAATTTTATAATTTAGAAAAGTAGAAATATTAAAAATACGAATTTTGACACTAATTTTAAAGGTTTGGCCCAAAATTGGACTAATAGGCTAAACTGGTTCAACCGGGCCCATATTAGGCCCAAGGCCCAACCCATATAACCCCTTTCTTCCCCCTTGCAGCCATAACACTTCTGTTTTCATTTTTGGAAGGGGAATCCACAGTGAGAAGAGAGAAGAGTAAGAGAACCCTAACTCATATTCCACTTTCAACTTCAAATCCTTGTAACTTTCAATCTGGAGCTCCGATTGACGAACCATTTATGATCACGCGTTTGTCTCATAATCCTCTTCAATTCTATCTAAGCTAAGTGAAAGTATCTCTATAATTCATACCCATTTCTCTGGTCCCCATTTCTCCATAAAATTGGTTTGAGTTTTGAGTGATTTTGATTATTTTGGTGGTTTAGGTACAATCTAACATTGGATAATTATTGGATTATACTCCAATCATCAATGGGTAAGGTAAGAAAACTCTAAACCTTTGTGGGTTACCCAATTTTGTGTACCCTTGTGCTAATTTAGTGAATTGTGTGAATTAGATTGAATTTATGTTAGATTGGAGATTAAATCGGTGAATTGGAGCTCTTGGAACAAACCCTTGATGGCTAGAATCATTTGAGTTGATTGGGAGTCTTAAAGGTTGAACTTTTGGTGGTTTTGAGCTTAAAGAGGAATCGATCAAAGTATGGTTTTGGATTCTCATAGTTAAGATATAATGTGTCGGAAAAACTTAGGCTAGTTGACCATAAGATAAGATGAATATATGAATTATTATGTTTGGTGAATAATTGTGATATTTGTCGAATTTGATGTAAATGGGTATTGAATTGGTTGGTTGGATTGATTAGTTATGGTATGAACATGAAATGTGGATTTTTTATCTTTGATGTTGAAATTGGTAAGAATTGTGATTGTAAAAGTTGATTAGATTGGAGGTTTAGGATGTGGTATGTTGTAAAATTAATGGATGGTGTATGACTATGGTTTGAACGTGTTTGGTGCTGTTTTGGTTAGGAAATAAGGGTTTTGGAATTGAGAATTTGGAAAACTTGTGGTTTGGTGATTTTTGGTAAAGCTTGATTTTTAACCAACTTTGGTGGTCCATAACTTGAGCCTCAGATTTAGGTTTTGAATAAAATTTGTTTCAGATTAAAGATAATTTCAAAAGCTTTGAAACGGTATAAATTTTGTGAAAATTAAAGTTTTGTAGAGGAAATTATAGATGTCGGAAGTTAGGTGCAGAAAATTGAATTAATGGACTTAACAGCTTTTTACCTACTCTGCGTAGCTCGCGTACGCAAACCTGCTCGTGACGCGACCAATGGGCTCTGCCCAGAGGTTTCGCGTATGCGGAGGGGTGACGCGTACACGGGATGCCCATTTTCAAAGCCGCGTACGTGACCATATCGCACGCGACGTGGGGAAAGTTAGACCAGTGACGCGTACGCGAGACAGTCCAAATTTACACTTCCACGTATACGGATAGAGTGACACGTACGTGAAACCCCTATTTTCTAAAAGGTAGATTTTTGAAGTTTTGAACCATTCTTCTAGCTTTCCAAACCTCTGTAATTGCTTTTAAGGTATGATAGCTAGTGTTTAAGCCTTAGGACGAGTAAGGGTATACTCAATAGGATAAGAGAGGTAGGTTCTGTTTAATGTTTACAGCCGGTGACAAAGTACTATGGGTAGGTTAACTAGGGCAGTTTAGTGAAAGTTCTACATTGATTAAAGAAAAGGTATCAGAGTGTAGAGGGGATAGGTTGCATACATATATATATATACTTATACTTCTTATACTATGAAACTGAATAAAGAAAGGAATAATTATTTCATCTGAGTGCACTATGATAGCCATAAACTTGATAGCTACGATTTTAGGAAATTGCACGATCGGCAAAAATTCCTTCCGGCAAGTGCACCGGTTATCGTCAAGTAAAAACTCACAATAGAGTGAGGTCGAATCCCACAAGGATTGGTTGAGTGAGCAATTCGGATTAGAAGTGTGTTCTAGTTGAGCGGAATCAAGATTTAGATGAGAATTGCGGAATGTAAAATTGGCGGGAAACGTAAATGGCAAGAAATTTAAAGTGCGGAATCTTAAATTGCATGAATTAAAGGGCGAGAAGCTAAATTGCTGAAATTAAAAGGGGATCGGGGTGATTGCATGAATTTAAGTGCAGAATGTAAAGAGAAAGTGGTAGATCAGAAATGGGGAATTCATTGGGTTTCAGGAGATATTGAGATCTCTGAATCAAAACATCTTTATCCCTTCCTCAACCAATGCATTCATTGAATTTTTCTTGGCAATCTTATATGATTGGATCCCAATCCCTTGGCTCACCAATTCTCTCTAAAAACAAACAAATTCCCAATCCCTTGGTTTAAATGTTCATAAGAAGAGATAATGCTCGATCTCTGATTATACCACACAGTTTCATGAACCACAATTTGGTAGGATTACATGTCACAATATCCATCCAAACCCCAATCCAATTCACTGTGAGAAAGCTTCTCTAGCATGAATCCTCCATTCCTTTCCCAAGGTTCCGAAGGATTCCAATTATGGATAGTTTCTTTCCCAAGACAACTAACCAATGGAATTAGATCGAGAAGCTTTCTAACAAAAATTCAAGAGAAAAGATTGAAGAAGAAGATAAAAACTATTATTGATTCATTGAATTACAATAGAGCTCCCTAACCCAATGAAAGGGGGTTTAGTGAGTCATAGCTCTGAATTCAATTACAAAAAGTATGAAAACTAGAAAAATGATCCAAAAGTTCCCCGTGTGTAAAAGTACCTAACTAACTTAAATTCTATCCTATTTATACACTTTCTAAATTGAGCTTCTGTTGTGTTTCTTGGGCTTTGAGGCCTTTCCCTGATTTCCTTCTGCTTTGGGTTTATGATCCATAATCCTGATGAGGCTGCTGATCCAATTCTGCAACATTCATTGAGCCAACTTAGTGATAATCAAGTAATGACACATGACTCAACAAATTGAAGTTCCAGACTCATCAATTCTTCAGGCCCAATCCCATAAACCATGATATTCAATTGGGTTTCATACCAGAGTATGTTTAAGTTAATGTTTGTGCTCAAATGCTAACTTAAACTGCAATATCTTTGGCCCAGAAACCTTTTCAATTAGTGGCGTTTAAGTTGCAGTTTAAGCTTAAACTGCAACTTAAACGTTGGACACTTCTGGAGGTGATATAAGTCGAACACGTTTAAGCTTCAGTTTAAGGTTAAACTGAAGCTTAAACGTGGAAATGGAAGAAGGCAACCTGGAGTGTGGAATTGTCGAATACGTTTAAGCTTCAGTTTAAGGTTAAACTGAAGCTTAAACGTGGGAATGGAAGAGAGCCATCCTGGAGGGTAAAGGTCGAACACGTTTAAGCTCCAGTTTAAGCTTAAACTGGAGCTTAAACATGGAAATGCAAAACGCAACCCTGGAGGAGAATGTCGAACACGTTTAAGCTCCAGTTTAAGCTTAAACTGGAGCTTAAACGTGGAAATGGCTCCCTGGTGCTTTCAATTCTGGCGTTTAACTTCCAGTTTAAGGTTAAACTGGAGGTTAAACGCCACATGTGATTTTCAAGCTTCCATTATTGATTTTGTTGCTTCCTTGCCTAGCCTCTTCTTCCCTGAAATCATCCAAACAATTGCATCAAAGTCTTGCAAAATTTCATGAGAAATCTTTCATTCATAGCATTCAAGTAATATAACTAAAAACTCATGAAATTTGCATCAAAATCATACTGTTTGGATGGTTCATTGCTTTGTTATTCATTTAACCATTCTTGGTTACTTTAAGCTCAAGAAAATGCATAAAACAACTAAAACTAACAGAAAAATGCTAGTGAAACTAGCCTAAGATGCCTTGGCATCACAACACCAAACTTAATACTTGCTTGTCCCTAAGCAAGTCCTGAGTTATTTGAGAAGAAAGTATGAAACAGAAAGCAATTACTTTGGCTATATTAGCAAACATTTGAAGTTCATCAGAAGGGTTTTATGCAGAAAGTTGCAGCATCACTTTTTCATTCTTATCAGGTAAGATTATCACTTTTTCATTGCATCCATCAAACACTGCTATGGCCTCTTGTTATTCTTATGTCCTTGGCACTTTTCCCTTCTTTGTTTTTCTTTTTCTTAGAGCTCCTTTGCTCCTTGTTTGCTCAGTGTCATGTGTTGCACAAGCCTTTGGCATTTTTTTTTTCTTATCAGTGCACTACAAATATCCACTACAGGCATTTTAGTTCACATTTCCTCTTGAGACATTGGTGCCCAGCACCTCTTTGTGTGACTAAATGTTTTGTATTTAGGTTGCTCTTGATAATGGACTTTTGGTTGATAATCCCGGGTTAGTTAACCCAAGTTACCAAGTGTTGAAACACTCCTCAGAACCTATTCATCCAAGCATATCCTTAATACATAAACACCACAGGCATTTGTCTCAGAAGTTCAAACCATTGGTGCCTAGCTTATTTTCTCAATTTTTTTTTTTGCTTTTTGGTTGCCCTTTTTCAGTGGCTTTTTCTTCTTCTTTTTCTTTCTTTTTTATGGCCAAAGACATTTATTCATCAAGATCCATAGACAGTATTCAACTTCTACACAAAAATGATAATTCTACACTCAATTTCCAGTGAGCTGACTAAACAATCAAGCATGCATACCACCACTTAATTCTACTTGATTTGTCACTAAATGAGCCAAGTTACTTTTGTTCAAACTTTTCTTTTATTTTTGGAAACAGAACAAGCATGGCAAGCATTTGTTTAAGAAGGTGAAGTTATATCCAAACATCTAGGCATTCACTTTATTCAAAGCAGTAAACCAACACTCATACTAAAAACTTCACATTCCAGAAAGATTCAACAATTACAGTTTAAACCAGAACAAGCATGCTTTTGTTTGCCTTTTAAAGAATGGTCAAGGAACAACACCACCTTGTGAAATTTCTTGTTTTCTCTTTGTTGCCAGGAAACAATTTGATTTCTCCTTCTTCTCCTAGTTGTTGCTTCATGTTCTTTCTAAGATCCTTGTTTCCTTTCCTGCAAAGAGTGATGAAGTTGCTTGCTTCTCAAGCACTTGAGTGGTTAGCTCAACTTTGTATGAGCAAGTGTCTGAGTCTTAAGTTGGTGTGTGAACACCAAACTTAGTCTCCTACTTACTCCTCTGCTCTTTGAATCCTTGAATTCTCCTTGGAATGAAGTTGCTGCTAAGGATTTTAAGTATTTCTGTGATTGCTTAGAATGGTTGTTCCTTTCATATAATTCAAAGGTTGTTGTGTTCAGTTGATCTGTATGGTGGAACACCAAACTTAGAGTCACACATTCCCCTTTGAATTATTGATCCACAAATTCATTGTTTGGTGTGAAACACCAAACTTAATTCTTTGCAATGCACAGAAACTACTTCACCTTTTTATTGAAACAAATAAAAGAAACAGCAAAGGAGTATTACCTCAGGTTGGGTTGCCTCCCAACAAGCGCTTCTTTAACGTCATTAGCTTGACGGTTGTCCCTTGTTAGGGTGGATTGTAGTGCTTGATGTCCTCTCCTCTCACTATGAAAACGTCCCCATTTGATTCCTTCATGATTTCCAAATGTTCCATAGAAAGAACTTTCCTGATTGTGAACACTTGAGGGAGCTGGGAAGGAATGGTTTTGAGGCCAGGTGGGATTGGCAGATAATGACTTGATATCACTTTATCTCCCGGAGAGAAGCTTTCAGCGGGAATTTTCTTGTTTCTCCACCCTCTTGGCAATTTCTTTACAATTCTTCCCTCTCTCTTGAGGATTTCTTCATTGACCCTTATGCCAGGAGGATCCTTCTGATCTGTTTCTATTGATTCTTGTGGCTTTAACTCTTGCAATTCTTGTTTGCCTTCCAAGGACTGTTTCAGAGTTTCAGCTACTGGATTGCTTTCCTCCAAACACAGATGGCTACTATCATCCTTAGGCTTTTCAGGTTCTGGTTCAGGCTCAGATGCAGGTTTGAAAACATGGAAAATGAGCTGTTCATCATGTATTCTCAAAATTAGCTCTCCTTGTTCTACATCTATGAGCGCTCTAGCAGTGGCTAGAAATGGCCTTCCCAGAATGATAGGGTGTAGGTAGCTTTCCTCCATGTCCAAAATGACAAAGTCTGTGGGGAAGAAATAATTTCCCACTTTTACCAGCACATTCTCAACTACCCCTTCAGCTTGCTTCTGAGTTTTGTCAGCCAGTTGTATGATTACATCAGTGGATCTCACCTCATTCAGTTGTAGCCTCTTCATAAGAGTCAGAGGCATCACATTTATGCTAGCTCCTAGATCACAGAATCCTCTGTCAATTTTTGTTTCTCCTATGATGCAGGGGATATGAAAACTTCCTGGGTCTGTTTTCTTAGAGACTATGTCCTTCTTGATGAGGGCACTGCATTCTTTGTTCATTATTACAGTTTGTCCTCCCTTCAAAACTCTTTTCTTGCTCAGCAATTCCTTCAAATACTTGATATGTGTAGGCATCTGCTGGAGAATCTCAAGAAAGGGAATATTGATATGGAGAGACTGAAATGTCTCTAAAAACCTTGAATATGTTTTCCCTTTTTCACCTCCTCCTAACCTCTGAGGAAATGGTGCTTTTGGTTGGTATGTTTCCAGCATGCCTTTATTTTGCAGTTCCTTGGCTTGCTCAGTTTCACTTTCCTGCTTAGCTTCTTCCACACCTTCCTTCAAGATGGTGATGGCCTTGCATTCTTCCCATCTCACTCCCTTTTGTTCCCCTTTAGGATTCTTTTCTGTGTCACTAGGGAACACTGCAGTTGACTTGGGGGCCTGTTGAGATAGCTCTCCTACTTGAGACTCCATCCTCTTGAGTTTTTCACCATGGTTCCTTAAGGTAGATCTCACATCATCCCTAAAGCTTTTCAACTCACTTATGTCCTGACCTATATTTGCAAGCATTCCTTCTATCCTGTTTAATTGATCTTGAAATTGTTGGTTCGGATTAGGTTGGGCAGGTTGATTATTTTGGCCAAGATATGGTGGTTGGAAGTAAGTGTTTTGTGTGGCTTGGTATGATCTTTGGTTGGAGTTTTGGTATGTGGAATTGTTATGTTGGTTGGGGTTGTAAGGTTTGTGGTTTTGTGGTTGGGTTTGCTGGTGTCCCCACCCAAAGTTTGGGTGGTTTTTCCAGCCTGAGTTGTAAGTGTTGGAATGTGGATCATATGGTTGCCTTTGTTGATTTCCCACATAGTTGGCCTCTTCCCAATCACCTCCTTCATTGCTTACCTCCTCTTGATCTTGTGTGTGTATTGCAGCCACTTGATTTGTTTCTAATTTCCTGGTGAGCTCTGCTAGTTACTTGGCAAACACCTTGTTTTGGGCTAGAATTGTATCAACATGGTTCAGCGCCATGACTCCCTTAGTGTTGTGTCTCTCTGAAGCATAGTAGTACTCATTCTCAGCCACTGTCTCAATCACTTCAATGGCTTCTTCCACAGTCTTTTTCCTGTTCAATGAACCTCCTGATGAATGGTCTACAGCCTTCCTTGATTCATAAGAAAGTCCATCATAGAAAATATGCAATTGCACCCAGTCATGGAACATGTCTGGTGGGCATTTCCTTGTCAAATCCTTGAACCTCTCCCATGCCTCGTAGAGAGTTTCACCATCTTGTTGTCTAAAAGTCTGAACCTCAGATCGAAGCCTATTGACCTTTTGTGGGGGATAGAAACGTGCCAGAAACTTGCTTTCCACCTCATCCCAGGTTGTTAGGCTTCCCTTTGGGAATGATTCCAGCCACTTAGCTGCCTTGTCCCTAAGTGAAAATGGGAACAAGAGCAGTTTATAGGCATCTTCCTGGACTCCATTGGACTTCACAGTGTCGCAAATTCTCAGGAATTTTGTGAGATGTTGGTTTGGATCTTCATTAGCATTCCCACCAAATGAACAATGATTCTCCACCAGTGATATTAGCTGTGGTTTGAGTTCAAAATTGTTGGCCTGAATGGGTGGTTTCTGAATGCTGCTACCACAATTCCCAGAGGTTGGGTTTATGTATGAACCAAGAACCCTCCTCTCGGGAATGGCATTATTTCCATCAGCTCTCTCATGGTTGTGAACTTCTCTATCCATGTTGAGATCTAGAGCTTCCTCAAAATTGTCCTCAGATTCTCCTTCAGATTCTCCTTCTCCCAGTACTCTCTTCCCTCTTGCTTCCCTTCTAAGTCTATGAAGGGTCCTCTCTGGTTCGGTATATGGAGGAGTTGATGTCTCTCTTCTCCTACCTGTCATACAAGAACACAGCACAGGTAACAAACAAGTGAAATACTCTTGGTTAATGGAAGAGTATGGTTAGAGCAGTTGAGGAATTAATTCAAATAGTTAGTGAGTCAGTGAGTTAGTTGCTTGAATTTAAAGGCATAAAGAAAGAAAGCAAGTAACAGAGTGCAGAAATTAAAATTCAACAAGTAACTTGAACTGAATTAACAAAACAAGAAAAATGCTCAATCTAGTTAACTTCCAATTTGAGAATTGTCAATCGAAGACCAATCCCCAGCAACGGCGCCATAAACTTGATAGCCATAAACATGATAGCTACGATTTTAGGAAATTGCACGATCGGCAAAAATTTCTTCCGGCAAGTGCACCGGTTATCGTCAAGTAAAAACTCACAATAGAGTGAGGTCGAATCCCACAAGGATTGGTTGAGTGAGCAATTCGGATTAGAAGTGTGTTCTAGTTGAGCGGAATCAAGATTTAGATGAGAATTGCGGAATGTAAAATTGGCGGGAAACGTAAATGGCAAGAAATTTAAAGTGCGGAATCTTAAATTGCATGAATTAAAGGGCGAGAAGCTAAATTGCTGAAATTAAAAGGGGATCGGGGTGATTGCATGAATTTAAGTGCAGAATGTAAAGAGAAAGTGGTAGATCAGAAATGGGGAATTCATTGGGTTTCAGGAGATATTGAGATCTCCGAATCAAAACATCTTTATCCCTTCCTCAACCAATGCATTCATTGAATTTTGCTTGGCAATCTTATATGATTGGATCCCAATCCCTTGGCTCACCAATTCTCTCTAAAAATAAACAAATTCCCAATCCCTTGGTTTAAATGTTCATAAGAAGAGATAATGCTCGATCTCTGATTATACCACACAGTTTCATGAACCACAATTTGGTAGGATTACATGTCACAATATCCATCCAAACCCCAATCCAATTTACTGTGAGAAAGCTTCTCTAGCATGAATCCTCCATTCCTTTCCCAAGGTTCCGAAGGATTCCAATTATGGATAGTTTCTTTCCCAAGACAACTAACCAATGGAATTAGATCGAGAAGCTTTCTAACAAAATTCAAGAGAAAAGATTGAAGAAGAAGATAAAAACTATTATTGATTCATTGAATTACAATAGAGCTCCCTAACCCAATGAAAGGGGTTTAGTGAGTCATAGCTCTGAATTCAATTACAAAAAGATGAAAACTAGAAAAATGATCCAAAAATTCCGAGAGTGATCAAAGTCCCTAACTAACTTAAATTCTATCCTATTTATACACTTTCTAAATTGAGCTTCTGTTGTGTTTCTTGGGCTTTGAGGCCTTTCCCTGATTTCCTTTTGCTTTGGGTTTATGATCCATAATCTTGATGAGGCTGCTGATCCAATTCTGCAACATTCATTGAGCCAACTTAGTGATAATCAAGTAATGACACATGACTCAACAACTTGAAATTCCAGACTCATCAATTCTTCAGGCCCAATCCCATAAACCATGATATTCAATTGGGTTTCATACCAGAGTATGTTTAAGTTAATGTTTGTGCTCAAATGCTAACTTAAACTGCAATATCTTTGGCCCAGAAACCTTTTCAATTAGTGGCGTTTAAGTTGCAGTTTAAGCTTAAACTGCAACTTAAACGTTGGACACTCCTGGAGGTGATATAAGTCGAACACGTTTAAGCTTCAGTTTAAGGTTAAACTGAAGCTTAAACGTGGAAATGGAAGAAGGCAACCTGGAGTGTGGAATTGTCGAATACGTTTAAGCTTCAGTTTAAGGTTAAACTGAAGCTTAAACGTGGGAATGGAAGAGAGCCATCCTAGAGGGTAAAGGTCGAACACGTTTAAGCTCCAGTTTAAGCTTAACTTGGAGCTTAAACGTGGAAATGCAAAACGCAACCCTGGAGGAGAATGTCGAACACGTTTAAGCTCCAGTTTAAGCTTAAACTGGAGCTTAAACGTGGAAATGGCTCCCTGGTGCTTAAGTGAGATGGTGGGAGGTTAGGATCCCCTCCTTTGTTTCTCCTGCGAATATGAGAACGTACCTCCTGGGTAGACGCAAGGGTTGTGGTTTCACCCCACTTGCTCCAGGTTGGTTAGTATAGAGGCTCTTCGGGTAGATGCAAGGGTGTGGTATGCCCCACTTACTCCGGGTTATGATGAATTATGTATAAAAAGTACAAATATATGATGTATAAGTGATGTTGTGGCTATAATGAATGATTATAAAATGATTTTGAATGAATATGAATGACAATAAGGCTTTTGCACTTATTTTATCTGAGATACGAGTTTCCCTGGGTAAAGAGCAGTGGCTTGCCTCCATGTGCTCCAGGTTAAGACTCGATACTCTATTGACCCAACGATGTAAGGGTGACCGGGTGATACGTGATTATCTTTCCTATCTTTTCCTAGTGAATTTGCATTTAATCTGTTAAGTTTAATCAAGAATTAATTATCTTTTAGCCACTATGGATGTTACTTTGAGTCGTGTGTAATTCTATTTATTTTAGGTAGCATTTGGCTGGATTTGATGGAGTTTTCGCAGAAAAAGAGAAGGCGAATGATGCTGTCAACCCTGACCTCTCTGCACTCAAACTTGAATAACTCAAGCTACAACGATCCAATGAACGTGATTTTAGTGGCGTTGGAAAGCTAACTTCCAGAGCTTTCCAACGATATATAATAGTCTACACTTCTCTCCCACCAATTCGGCCAAGGCTGCACCTAACTTGAGATTTCTCAAGTTAGGCGTAAGACAACAACAACAACACGCAACCATAGGCGTGACTCCTTAAGTAAGGTGCAGTGACTCCCCAAGTTAGGCGCAGCACATGAGAGTAACACACTCTTTCTCCTCACTGCATCCCTCAAGTAAGGCGTGACTTGTTGCCAAGTTAGGCGTGGTCCTTAGTAAAGTTAATGGTCCCCGTGTTTACAAGGGTCGCGCAGATTGTTTAATTAATTCTGATTTAAAACTTTATTTTTTATTTAAAAATAGGAAAATATATTATTTTAGTTGGAGAAAATAGATTTTAAATTAATTAGGATTAAATATAAAAGAGAAAAGAAACTTCTCTTCTACCTCATTCTATAAATTACAGTTTACCTGAATCCTAATTTTCTCTGTGAACTGTGAGCAACTAAACCTCCACTGTTAAGGTTAGGAGCTCTGTCTATTATATGGATTGATTCTCTTGTTTTTTCTATTTTAATTCATGTACTGATTCATATAATTCAAGAATTATTTTCGTTCTTTATTTTATGAAATTGGGTGGAACAGAAGTATGACCCTCTTTCTAATTGAGTTCTTGTATAACTTGGAAAAGCTCTTTACTTGAACAATAGCTTGAAAACATATTCTCCTAAATTTCTAATTATCTGGATTTAACAGCATACATGACATATAATCCTCTTATATTTGGGTAATTAGGATTTCTGTGGCATATAACTAGAATTGAACTTCACCCTCTAATTGGAATTAATTAACCAAGAAATTGGTGGTTGATGAATTTTAGAGGAGACTAAAAAGGTCTAAGGAATTAGGGTTTAGTCATATATAGTTTTCCAGGAATTAAATCTTGCATGATTAAAATACCTAGTAAGAAAATTCAATCCGGAAAATAGATATCTCTTAAGCCTTAACTGTTTCTCCATACATATTTCACAACCTGTTTACTGCTTGCTTTCTAATATTCTGAATTTATTGTTAATGCTTTTGAATCTTCAAGACCATTTTCTGTTAGTCTAACTAAGTAAATTAATGGGATAAGTACTTTTTTCGTTCCCAAGGTCTGGGGTCAAAATCAAAATCATCCCCGACCTTTTTTTCTATTAAAATCATCCTCAACATTTAAAAATGTTTTAAAATCGTCCTTTTCTATTTTTTTGGACCAAATTACCCTTAACAAAAATTAAAAATAATATTAAAAAAATAAAACCCCACCCCCCACACATCAGCATTTCTTCGTCTCTCTCCTCCCCCCCCCCCCCAAATTTCCCTTCCTTCTACACTCATCCCTAAACCCTCACTCCATCACTCCATCACTCCATCACCCCCAAACCCTCACTCCATCACTCCAGCCCGCCGCCACCCCACCGTTCCGCCGCGCTGCCCCTGCTTTTCTGCTTTTGCTTTCTGCCTTCTGCTTCTTCTTATTCTTTTTCTTCTTCTTCTGTGAACTGGATTTTTGATGAAATTTGTTGTTGTTGATGAAATTTGTTGTTGCTGAAATTTAAATTTCTGAATTTTGGATAAAATTTGTTGTTGTTGATGAAATCTGTTGATGATGATGATGATGATGACCGAGTGAGGTGAGGGGTGAGGGGGTGAGGGGTGGGAGGGGGGTTACGGTGAGGGAGTGAGGGGGGTGAGGGGGTGAGGGGTGGGAGGGGTGGGAGGGGGGTTACGGTGAGGGAGTGGGGTGAGGGGTGGGAGGGGGGTTACGGTGAAGGGGTAATGGGTGGGTGAGGGGGTGAGGGGGAGGCAGTGAGGGGTGGGGGTGAGGTGAGGGGTGAGGGGGGTTACGGCGATGAGGTGAGGGAGTGGGTGAGGGGGAGGTTGTGAGGGGTGAGGGGGTTGGGGGTGAGGAATTAGGGGTGGGGGTTATCGGAGTGGGGTGAGGGAGTGGTATTTGTGTTTGTGTTTGTGTCTGTGTCTGTTGTGGTGGTGGTGGTGGTGGTGGTGGTAGTGGGAAAGGTGAAGAGGAGAATGATGATGATGAGGGTATTTTGGTCCAAAAATTTGAGAAAGGATGATTTTAAAGCGTTTTGAACGTTGGGGATGATTTTAATAAGAAAAAAAAGGTTAGGGACGATTTTGATTTCGACCCCAGACCTTGGGGATGAAAAAAGTACTTATCCCTAAATTAATCGACCATTGTTGCTTAGTCCATCACTCCTCGTGGGATTGACCCTCACTCACCTGAGGTATTACTTGGTACGACTCGGTGCACTTGCCGGGTAGTTTGTGGTTAGAAATTATGCACCAAGTTTTTGGCGGCACATATAAATTCTCAGGAAGGATTCCCCCAATGAGAAAAATTTATATATGAGAAAAAGTTATGCATAGACTCTTAGGGATGCGCGTCAAGGGATAGTCTAGGGTTTAGTAGCTGGACTTGTCGGGTTGGCTTGATAATCGACAGATGAGACTCATCAGCCAAAGGACAAGCATACATCATATGCATATGTTTGAAATGCTTGCTTTTGCTTTAATTGGGAATGCCTGAATTATTATACTTGCTATCTGCATTACTTGTACTCTACCTATCTTTGTCATTGTCTGCTTGTTTGTCTGTGTGGTTTCACCAGAGTTGGAGGATTAGAGGAAAGGCGGAGGATTTGAGGGTTTTAGTATGGTTTTGGTTAAGTTTAGAACCTTAGAGGACCACCCCATTTATGGTTTTCTATTTTAAATCTTTAGGTTTTATAATCAGAGTGTCGGAGTTCTAGGAATGCCTCTGACTTTTCCAAGAACTTATATATTATCTATGTGGGCACCTTTACCATATTGAGAACCCTCGGTTCTCATTCCATACATGTTGCTATTTTTCTGATGCATGACGTGATGTGCCTCGCTGAGTGTGATAGATTTGCTTTCTTGGAAGCGAAGATTTATCTTTTTGGGGTTTTTTATATTATATATTTAGATATATATGTGATTTCTCCGATTTTGTATAAGAACATGTTTTATCCCTCCTAGAGGTTGACTTTAGAGAATTAGGATTGGTATTTTGTCTTATGGTTTACTGTTGGGTTGTATCTATATATATTCTAGCTAGCCTTGGTTTCGCAGGTCAAGTCTAGAACTAGATTATATTTTCCTGTTGGAACACTATATTTATATATATATGTCTTTTACCTTCCTGTATAAGCTTTCTATCTTATCATTTTGCATGAGCAATGCAAATCTTTGGTTTTTTTTATCGTACCTTTTTCTTCCAAGGCTCCTAGCTATATCATCCTTTTTATATATGTAAGTATTTTATTTTTAGAGGTCATAGTGCCTCAACACCTTTAATTTATGACCTAGGAGTAAAGCTCTGAGTTGTAGGGTGTTACACACTACAATAGAAGCGGAACATAGTGGCAGATTATTAGTGTCTATTTTGATAACCGCCATAATTTGCCAATTTAACGATGATTCTGGCTACAGTTTTGAGAAGATCAGCTGTATGATTTTATTTGCATCAATTTTTATAAACCCACCGCTAACTTGACTCTTTTAATCCATCAAGGGTTCGGCCTCAACTTGCCCTGTTTCTGTTTCATTCTATTTTTCACTCTCCCTGTATCTGCTCATTCCTCGACTTCTTTCTCCATCGTCCCTGGTCGTTATCTACTTCGACCTTCATCCTGAACTTTATTAGTGCTGCTTCTATCGATGTCAAGCTCCTCTGTTTTGTCTCTTCCTCCGGATCTGCTCGCCATCTTGTTCTACGTGTGCATTGTTCGAATCTGCTATAGATGTATGAGCGTCCCGCTTTTGTCGCCTCTAGTCTATGTGGTCGCTAGCCTTTCACCATCATCATCCATCATTGGTTCTGCTCTTTCTTCCTTTCTTTGTTTGTTTAGGTATTCGCTTTCTTATTTTGTCTTTTTTTCTCCTAGGTCATTGATTTCATTTTTTTACATTGATGGAGCAGCAAAACGAGGTGAATTCTTAAAATTTGTCAAATTTTTACTAGCTAATTGTGTTTGTTACAAGTCCAATTTTTATTTTAGCTAATTGATTTTTGTCTAATTTTACTATGAAATCCATTGCTCCATGAGCCCCCCAAATCTTATTAACCCTAACCCTTACTTCATGAGCTTCGATTGCCGCTACTTCTGCTGGCCCTGACCCCGAAGCAGTGCTCTTCTGCTTCCTTTCTTCTGCCAAATCTGCTCTATCTGTGGTTTGAATTTGCTGCAGTTGCACGAGTTTCTTGTCACAGTAGCCTCCGGCCTCTGTCGCCACCACTATCTTAGGTTCTTCTCCTTATTCCTTTTATTTCTTTATTCGGGTTTCATTTTCTTATTCACCTTTTTATTTGGATTCTTTGATTTTTCAATTGATTGAACACCGAAATTTACATTTCAATTAACAACTTAACGCAATGAAAGGTGATTTGAGGAGTAATTTTTCTCTCCATATTTTATCTCAATAGATTATATATATTGAATTTGTTAGTTGCTTTGAATGCTGATTTTGAAGAGTTAGATGAAGATGATGAAGTCCTTGTTTTTTTATATGAGATTTTGGGTGCTAAATGCTTCTTTTTTTTAAATCTCTATTAAACAGCGGCATTTTGTGCTTATTTTGATTGCGTAAGCATTAGAAACAAAGTGGGATTTTTTTTATTTTCATTTTTTTTCACTTATTTTCTTCTGAAATTTGCTGAAAATGGTATTGATGATAGTGAAGATGAATATTTTGATGATGATGATGATGCTGATTAAATCATTTGATTGAGTGTAAGGGATATAGTAATATACTCTTATTATATATGATGAAAGAGGTGATTTAGAAATATGATTATTCAGAAATATCTTATGGTGCTTGTTCGCATTTGAACCTTGGTTTTATGCTATTTGGAAAGTGTTGAAAGCTATACTTGGAAGAGAAAAGAGTAGTTCTCCTACTATCTGTAATGATTCATTGTTTTCGGATTACCACTTCGTCTATTGTGTTATGTATATTTGATCTACTGGAAGATCTGAGTTGTGATTGCATTTAACTTTTTTAATGTCATATGCCATTATTGTCGTATTCTTTGCAGTGTTCTTAGAGTCCATCTGACCATTATAAGATCTAATGTAGCAGAGTATTCTTTTTTATTATTATCAATGTGCCATGTGATAATTTCAGATCCATTTAAAGGCAACGAAGAGTAATGCTTATGAGTTCTTATCTAATATTGGCACGTTAGTTATTTTTAATCTCTCCCATGTTATTTGAAGCAAGTTTACTTTTTTCAAGTTGAAGATATTTTTATGTAGGATATTGAGTAATATTTGATTAAGGGTTATAACCATTAATTACTTGTTTTATATGCCTTATCTAATTGTACTGTTTCTGCTCTTGCCACAGGGTCCAGCCAACCTTTCTAATCTAATGCTACTGCAAGCGTTCTTGCCATTTGACTCCGGTTTTTTTCTTTCACATTGAATCAATATGTGAAGAATTTTGAATTATGATGAAGGATATGTAGAGGAGAGGCAGATCAAAAGAAAGCACAAATAATATAAGTCATGTCATTTATTGATATAAGTTGGATATCACTTTTTGCTTTGAATATTCTTAGTTTCTTACTAGTATGAGATATAAAGTTCAAAGTTTGTTTCTTCTTGTTGCTTTACTTCACTATATTTCTTTTTCCCCTTCACTTACAATGTTTAGTTCTAGCTAGTGAAGTTGCATAGGAGGTTGAAAGTTATTTACAGCCAATTCCTTGATTGAGCATACAATGAAGTGTTAATTCTAAGTGTTAATCTTTTTAGTTTGTTTCATCTTTCTCTTTTTCTCTTTTTTCTCTAGAGCTTTAGTTTAACTTAATTGAAATGCTTTTTCTTCTCTAGAGATTTTATTTAACTTAAGGGAAAATAATAATAATAATAATAATAATAATAATAATAATAATAATAATAATAATAATGTTTCTTGATTTTGGTAGGTTGCTTCACTTGAAATAATAAAGGTTTGAATTAGATTAATAATTGGTTAAACACTTAAACTTTTTTTTCTTAGTGTAGTTAAAAACTTCTATTTTGTATGTTACTTAAAATAGTTCATCTTTCTTGGTGTAGCAAGAAATCCCTCCTCTTTTAGTCAATTCCTCCATGAAGAGGCTTATGCATTACAATCTTGGTTTTGTGGCTCTTGGTTATCTAACTGTATCATTTTTAGATTTGATCTGGCTTTTGCTTGAATCTATGCATCGCAAACTAAAGGTCTCCAGTTATGAGCCTGACAAGTGGATTGGCAAGGCTGCATACAGTTCTTCTCAATTTTTTCTAAGGTATATTGGATGGATCATCAAATCAGTGAATCAAAATGCATTTATAATAGTAAGTTTTGTTATTCTTCCATAAAGAAAATGTTTATGCATGGATTAGTACTCTTTTTTATCTTCAAGTTTGGAGAGGCTCAATAATATTCCGATCTTTGTTGCATTTCTTGATACATAGTATATTGCTTTTTTTATTTCTGCATTTCTCTCCTTAAGTAATTGAGTATTTGCTTCACAAATGCATATTACTATAATAGGTGAAATTTTTTTCAGATCATATAATATTGCAACATAACTGATTATGAATAACATCCTACGGATCGGACGTGTGAATGTGATTGGCAATGTTATTTTGTTCCTATAAAAACTGCGTCATTCTCTCAAGTGTTATTTTTGCATTCCTCATGTTAAATACACACAAGTATAGAGCTACACATAAACTCTTGCCTGTTTTAGTATGTTTTCTATGATATATAATTAAATGACACTACTATATTTTAGACATTTAGTAACATTTATTAAAATGTTAGTGATTATCATAAAATTAAATTTTAGTCAACATTTATACTCAAATGTTAGCAAATACTATTAAATTCTTAGAAAACTTACAAAAACTATTACCTATTCTTAGATAGCTCTCAAAATTGAAACCTTTATGTGGTGAAACCACCTCGCAAAAATCACTTACAATTGTTCTCACTCTCACTCTCATGCTATGAAACCACCTCTCGATGTTCCTCAATCATCTGTTGTTCTACCTCTCCGATCTCTTGCTCTGCCTCATCGATCTCACAGTTGGCAAAGTGAAACCACAATCACGTGTATGCACTATCACTCTAGCTCACGTTGTCTCGTCTCTGGTTCATCCTCTCGTCACCTGCGTTGTCACTTGCGCTATCGTCTTCTCGCTGCACTATTGTCTTCTCACCGGTTCCATCCTTTGCTCGTCCTACGGTCTGGTGAGTTCCAATTCTCTTATTCAGTTAGCTTCTTGAACCATTAATCTTTACTTAATAATTAATTTGATTTATAATTGTTAGTTGATTTAGTGTTTTTATCAGTTGTATCTGTTATAGGAATTAATAAGAAGTTCTGGATCCTTGTTAGAACTACTATTGTTGCTGGTTTGATATAGCACAAAACTTATTTTCTCTATTTGGTTAAAATACATTTGAGTTGGACAAAAATGAAGAAAAATGTAAAAATAGGTATATTGAACTACTATTAATAAGATGCTCATGAACTGTTTGATATAATGCCGCAATGATTTTCAAATTTATACACATAAATTGTTTCTGTAAAAAATGTTGCTTCTGTTGTGTATGTGATTTGTGAGGCTGTGATATAACCTAATAGTAGGTTTTCTAAGTAAAGTTATTTATAAGAGAGAAATTTCATGTGAAAGAAAGCACTTGTGTCTTTATACTTCTGCATTGGTTAATTTTCTCACATTGGCTCATATTATAGATCTTAATAATATAAGGAAAAAATGCCACTAGTTTATAATATAAAGAATTGTCTTCATACTGTTCCACTTGAACATTAGAAGATTCTTGTTTAATTTTGTAACCTTGATATGATTAAGGTATAATCACTCTTAGCATGTAATTTTCATACAATAATTTATGGGATTTAAAATTTCATCTGAGCAGATATGGGGTTTAACTGGTTGAAGGTCAAGGCTCACACTGACTGGCCACATCGAGCAAATAAGAGATAAAATGCTATAACATTATTAGTGGTGTCTAATTATGAATCAGGTCAATTATAATGGTATATTTTTTACAAGCCTTGCTGTCAACAACAAACATACTTACATGTTCTTTGCTGGTGATGATAAACAAGTTAAGACAACACGTGAGGCTCTTATTTGCTTTAAAATTCTCACTCTGTAACAATCTTTATTATCCATAATTAATTCATTTAATTAGTTACTTCCTTTCTCCCATTTCTTCTTAGTTGTTATCTATTTCTCCACGCACCACCCTCTATTTCTTGATAATATTAACAAATCAATAATAATATTATAATAATATTACTCTACTAAAATTGCACCCTTCAACCTTCATTAAGAGAAAACATAGGTTCCATAAACCATTTTGCACCTGAATTTCATTTGTACTAGGTTTGTTGTCTTTTCTTGGTGCCAGGACATCTTGGCTAGTTTTACTAGTCATTTTTTGTATGCTTTAGGATGGTGTCATGCATTTTCTTAGGAAATAAGCAAGTATTTAGGTGAAAATGCAATCATACCATGATTCAAGCAAACATTGCGAATTTTGAATGATTTCATGAGAATTATGCATGAATGGAATGATAAATTGGATGATGCATGATCCCATGATTAAGAGCAATACTTTGATGCACTTTGTTTGATTGATTTCAAGTAACAAGAAGCAGAGAAGAGTCACGTTAGTGGCTACGTTAGTGCCACTAACGTGGTCATTAACATGGAAGAAAAGAGAAGCCCCAACGTTAGTAAGAAAGTTAGTGGCATTAACTTTGAAGAAGGAGAACATGGAACGTTAGTGGAAAAGATGAACGCCACTAACGTTTGTGAAGCAAAGAAGACCCACGTTAGCTTCCACGTTAGTTACATTAACATGGGAACTAATGTGGAAGGAAAGGGAAACGCCAACATTAGTGGAAAAGGTGAACGCCACTAACATTTGTGAAGCAAGAAGACCCACGTTAGCTTCCACGTTAGTTACATTAACGTGGGAACTAACGTGGAAGGAAAGGGAGACGCCAACGTTAGTGGAAAAGGTGAACACCACTAACGTTTGCGAAGGAAAGGAAGACCTACGTTAATGGCCACGTTAATTACACTAATGTGGACATTAACGTAGGCAAAAATCTCACATGGCAGCCTGACCATGCCTTCTTCAAACAAGAATAACTTGAGCCACAAAACTCCAAATGAGATATTTCCAAAGGCATTGGAAAGTAGGATTCAAGTGCTTTCCAAGAATATATGGAACTACATGGTGGACACTAAATTTGAGGGAGAAAACCTGCCCCGAAAGTGCAAAGATGAACACGGTATCAACCTGTAGTAAGGCCAACTGACCTCTTCACCTTCCAAGAAGTGTAACTCGAGTTGTAAAGCTCCAAATGATGCTCTTTCAAAAGCGTTGGAAAGTAGACATCCAGAGATTTCCAACAATATATAATAGTATAGGGTGGACATTAAGTTTGAGCTCCAGAACCTGGCAATATTAAGCCCATGATCGCTAGTGTTATCGTGACTCACGTTTTCCAGTAACGCTAGCGACTATGCCAGCGACCTTGTCCACTTCAAAGGAGAATAACTTGAGTTATAGAGGTCCAATTGAGGTGATTCAAGTTGCGTTAGAAAGCTGACATTCAGAGATTTCCAAAGATATATAATAGTCTATAGTGGGCATGAAATTGGAGCACAAACGAGAGGTATCTTTTAAGCCCCAAAAACACCAACTGGGTAGCAAGTGTGACGTTAGCCATACTAACTTCAGCACTAACGCCACACTTGTAGCGTTAGTGTGGCTAACGGTAGCACCAACTTTAGCACCTGGACCTCAACTTGATTCACTTCTCTTTCAAGGACCACCCAACCTCAAGGAAGCAAGCCCACAAGTGTCAACCAATCAAGGCCACAAGAAGCATCTAGAATAGGAATTTTCATTTAATTGTAATTTGCTTTAATTTCATTTTGTAATTTAGGAGAGCCTATATAAAGGCCTTAGTTTGTACATTCAAGGGAGGCTGGAGATTGGGGATTGAAGAGGGGTCTTCGGACTCCCTCCCCTCACACACTTTTCCTTCTCTTTCTTTTCTTTGTACTTTTCATTTATGAATTTTGAAATTTCAATGTTAGTTTTAATCTTCATCTTTACTTTTCTGCACTTTCTTTCTTTTCTATTTTGGTAGAGCAATGATCAACTAACTCTTTTCATTGGGTTAGAGAGCTCTATTGTGATTCAATGGATCAATTGTAGTTCTTATTATTCTTCTTCTTTCTTTCTTCTTGATTGTACTAGAAAGCTTTCGATCTTCATCCAATTGGTTGGTTGTCTTAGAAAAGAAACTCTCCATACTTGGATCTCCTCTAAGTCTTGGGAAATGGATGAGGAGATCATACTAGAAATACTTTCTCATGTTGGACCAAATTGGGGTTTGGGCGGATATAGTGACATGTAATCCTCCTTACACTTTGATTTGGAAATACATGTGGTATAATCAGTGACCACACTTCATCTCTTCCCATGAGCAATTAAATCAAGGAATTGGGCAATTGTTCAAGCTTAGAGAGATTGGATTGCCAAGAAATTGGGATCCAATCACTTAAGATTGCCAAGGAGATCAATAAATGCATTGATTGAGGAAGAGATGAAAATGAACTTGATCCGGAGGATTGCAATATCTCCTGATCCCAATGTTCATTTTATTTTTAGTTCTCACATTTACTTTTCTTGCCATTTTACTTTTCTGCACTTTATTGCTTTCTTTACTTTTATGCCATTTACATTTCCTTGTTACTTATCACTCCAATATGATTCGTCTAACTAGGATAATTAATTAACCATTGATTGCTTAATCCGTTAATCCCTGTGGATTCGACCTCACTCTATTGTGAGTTTTTACTTGACGACAATTCGGTATACTTGCTGAAGGGAAATTTGTTGAGAGGTAAGTTTTCATGCATCAAGTTTATGGCGCCGTTGCCGGGGATTAATTGTGATTAACAAACTACCGGTTGATTGATCTACTAGATTAGACACTTTTCTTTTGTCTTTGTTTTCTTTTGTTTCTTTATTTTCTTTTGCTAATTAACTATTTGTGATATTGCCTCACTAAGAATCCCTCATTTATTACAATGGAGATTCCAATTTCTTTTGGTGATTATTGTTTGAGACAGAGCTTTTTCCAGGAAAGAAAGGAGCATCCCTCATATCTTAGTCAATCAAATTTCATGGGAAACTCTCCACCACCACAGAATGATTCACTTCACTATGCTCATAGTGGGTGGGAGTATCAAGAACATGAAATGGGGTACTTTCCAGAGCCACAAAATGGTCCATATTTTGGTAAAATTGATCACTACTCAAGTTATGGCTGGGAAGATCAAAATTAAAGAGATTTCACTCATTCATACCCCATTCATCAAGAGCCATCACCTCTCAATTATACAACCTCACCTCCAAGTTTCACATGCCTAAATTCTTCATCATTTGAGTATGCCTCAGCACAAAAGTCTATCCCAAATCCATACAATTCATTTCACCATCCACAAAACTCAATCCACTACCCACAAGAGTCATACCACTTTCAAAACACACAACCACAAAACAACCAATTCCATTCACAAAGTAGCCACCCTCAACCTCTAAATTTCACCCCAGCTGCACACCCTCCCCTCGAGGATAAGTTATCAAGGATAGAGAACCTACTGGCAATGCTCTTGGAAGAATTTAAGGACACAAGGACTTTCCAAGAGGAAGTAAAATCCATTATACAGAACCGGGGGGTTGCCATTAAGAAGCTTGAGGTACAAGTTGGATATCTATCAAAGCAATTCCATACCCATAATTCCCTTAGTGACACCATGGCAAACTCAAGAGAGGAATCGGAAGAATAAGAAAAGGAGGCACCCATACCAAGTGAGATTTCTATGAAGAAGGAGGAGGTTATGAGAGTATATAATCCCAAAGCTCCATACCCACAGAGGCTACTAAGGGTGACAAAGGAACATGTAAACTCACTCCCAAAAGGCTCAATGCAACACCATGCGGAAGAAAGGGAGAAAGTCAATCAAGGGAGTCCACACTACTCCAATGAAACAGAGAGTTGCATAGAGGGTGAGTTCATTGAACCACCAATTAAGATGTTCTTGATGAAGAGAATGCTCCAACCATCATACAATACCCAAGTCTTGAAATCAAGATGGTGAAGGCAATCAACATGAGCACTAAAAAGAGGATGGTGACCAAGAAAAGAAGGACAATATCCATGAAGAAGAAAAGGTCAACCAAAAACCATCCCACCCCTACCCCAACAAGCAAGTTTACTCAAGCTAACAATAAAAGAAAGCTTGCTTGGGAGAGGCACTCAGAACAAGGGGCATTAACTGGCTCTTATTTCCTCTTGAGGTCATTTCTCTTAACAAACTGGAAGAAGAGGAAGAAAGTCATGAACCACATGTCAAGCTAATGACATTAAAAGAGCGCTTGTTGGGAGGCAACCCAACCGTAGGTAACATTTTCTTACTTTGCTTAGTTTACTTTCAATAATTTGGCATATGATTGCATTCTAAGTTTGGTGTTGCCATGCAACAATTTAATTTTCAATCTTCACTGGGTACTTGCAACATTCTAAATTGAGAGTGTCACACTAAGTTTGGTGTTGCTACTTATCTTTCATGCAAGGTACCAAGCACACCACTTATTAATGCAATCAAAATGTCTCTGTTTGTATTTCTTGTGCCTTTATTGTATCCTTAATCTTGCTTGCTGAAACACATGCATACTCACACTTCATTCTAAGACATTCATGATCCATCATAGACCCCATCACCACTGTTTTAATCGTTGCTTGAGTATAAGCAATCATTCTAAGTTTGGTGTGGGAAGGGAAAGAATAGGAGGAAAAGGGCAACAACAATGAAGATGAACTACAAGGTGGTAAAGTTCCTTTTTCCTCTTACTTATTTCCAGCACTTTAAATTGCATGATTGTCTTCTATTTTCTTTGTATGCATGTGTGATTACTCCTTGTGAATAAGCATAATCTGATATTTGATTTGTAACATGTTGCTATGATATCATGATTATCATCTTGAATTTTACTTGCACCCAATATCTCTAAGAGTGTAACAAAGAAATCATTCTTTTGAAAGGAAAATATTGAAGAATTTTATAAATCTTGGGGCAAGCAAAAGAATTAAGAGGAGTGGAGGTTCTGATTGTATGATTGTGTATTGAGGTTGCATGTTTGTGAAAACTTGCATGGGAGCTCATAGACAGGAAATGAAGTTTAGAGAAGTATTATGGAATTTCTCAAACATCTATTGATCCAAGAAGCAGTAACAAAAGAAAACAAAAGAAAAAGAAAAACAAAGAACAAGCCCAAGGCTCTGAGCATCAATTACTAGGAAGAAAAAGAAAGAAACAAGAACTCAAAGAGTTATTGTCCTAGTTAAATGCTTGTGGTAGATTTGTATCAAAGAAAGAGGCTTGAGCAAGTAAATCCTAAAAGGTGCTTCAACACCTAATACCTTAGACCAACTGGTTTGGGAGTATTGATTGAAAGCTTATCTTAAAAAGCCGCTTTGATACATGACACCTGGAGTCAAGGCCAAATTCCACAAAGAAAAAAAATGCTAGAAAATAAGTGCTGCTTCAAGGTGACAATCTATAAAGAGGATTCCATAATATCATTTGAATGAAAGTCCTAAGGTCTAAGACTTCCAAAATGTGAGGACTAATGAGCACTGGAATCCTTGCATAAGCATACAAATTAGAGTTCACCCCACTGTCACTTATTCACTTCACCCACTAAGGCATCATAAGCAATTCTTCAATACATTCTAATTAAAGAGAATTCTTTGTGCATAGTTCTTTTCTTGCTTGGGGACAAGCAAGATTTAAGTTTGGTGTTGTGATGCCAGGGCATCTTGGCTAGTTTTACTAGCCATTTTTTGTATGCTTTAGGATGGTTTCATGCATTTTCTTAGGAAATAAGCAAGTATTTGGGTGAAAATGCAATCATACCATGATTCAAGCAAACATTGCGAATTTTGAATGATTTCATGAGAATTATGCATGAATGGAATGATAAATTGGATGATGCATGATCCCATGATTAAGAGCAATACTTTGATGCACTTTGTTTGATTGATTTCAAGTAACAAGAAGCAGAGAAGAGCCACGTTAGTGGCTATGTTAGTGCCACTAACGTGGTCATTAACATGGAAGAAAAGAGAAGCCCCAACGTTAGTAAGAAAGTTAGTGGCATTAACTTTGAAGAAGGAGAGCATGGAACGTTAGTGGAAAAGGTGAACGCCACTAACGTTTGTGAAGCAAAGAAGACCCACGTTAGCTTCCACATTAGTTACTTTAACATGGGAACTAACATGGAAGGAAAGGGAAACGCCAACGTTAGTGGAAAAGGTGAACGCCACTAATGTTTGTGAAGCAAGAAGACCCACGTTAGCTTCCACGTTAGTTACATTAACGTGGGAACTAACGTGGAAGGAAAGGGAGACGCCAACGTTAGTGGAAAAGGTGAACACCACTAACGTTTGCGAAGGAAAGGAAGACCCACGTTAATGGCCACGTTAGTTACACTAATGTGGACATTAACGTAGGCAAAAATCTCACCTGCCAGCCTGACCATGCCTTCTTCAAACAAGAATAACTTGAGCCACAAAACTCCAAATGAGGTGATTCCAAAGGCATTGGAAAGTAGGATTCCAGAGCTTTCCAAGAATATATGGAACTACATGGTGGACAGTAAATTTGAGGGAGAAAACCTGCCCTAAAAGTGCAAAGATGAACACGGTATCAACCTGTAGTAAGGCCAGCTGACCTCTTCACCTTCCAAGAAGTGTAACTCGAGCTCTAGAGCTCCAAATGATGCTCTTCTAAAAGCGTTGGAAAGTAGACATCCAGAGATTTCCAACAATATATAATAGTATAGGGTGGACATTAAGTTTGAGCTCCAGAACCTGGCAATATTAAGCCCATGATCGCTAGCGTTATCGTGACTCACGTTCTCCAATAACGCTAGCGACTATGCCAGCGACCTTGTCCACTTCAAAGGAGTATAACTTGAGTTATAGAGGTCCAATTGAGGTGACTCAAGTTGCGTTAGAAAGCTGACATTCAGAGATTTCCAAAGATATATAATAGTTTATAGTGGGCATGAAATTGGAGCACAAACGAGAGGTATCTTTTAAGCCCCAAAAACACCAACTGGGTAGCAAGTGTGACTTTAGCCATACTAACTTCAGCACTAACGCCACACTTGTAGCGTTAGTGTGGCTAACGGTAGCACCAACTTTAGCACCTGGACCTCAACTTGATTCACTTCTCTTTCAAGGACCACCCAACCTCAAGGAAACAAGCCTACAAGTGTCAACCAATCAAGGCCACAAGAAGCATCTAGAATAGGAATTTTCATTTAATTGTAATTTGCTTTAATTTCATTTTGTAATTTAGGAGAGCCTATATAAAGGCCTTAGTTTGTACATTCAAGGGAGGCTGGAGATTGGGGATTGAATAGGGGTCTTCGGACTCCCTCCCCTCACACACTTTTCCTTCTCTTTCTTTTCTTTGTGCTTTTCATTTATGAATTTTGAAGTTTCAATGTTAGTTTTAATCTTCATCTTTACTTTTATGCACTTTCTTTCTTTTCTATTTTGGTAGAGCAATGATCAACTAACTCTTTTCATTGGGTTAGAGAGCTCTATTGTGATTCAATGGATCAATTGTAGTTCTTATTCTTCTTCTTCTTTCTTTCTTCTTGATTGTACTAGAAAGCTTTCGATCTTCATCCAATTGGTTAGTTATCTTAGAAAAGAAACACTCCATACTTGGATCTCCTCTGAGCCTTGGGAAATGGATGAGGAGATCATACTAGAAATACTTTCTCATGTTGGACCAAATTGGGGTTTGGGCGGATATAGTGACATGTAATCCTCCCAACACTTTGATTTGGAAATACATGTAGTATAATCAGTGACCACACTTCATCTCTTCCCATGAGCAATTAAATCAAGGAATTGGGCAATTATTCAAGCTTAGAGATATTGGATTACCAAGGAATTGGGATCCAATCACTTAAGATTGCCAAGGAGATCAATGAATGAATTGATTGAGGAAGAGATGAGAATGAACTTGATCCGGAGGATTGCAATATCTCTTGATCCCAATGTTCATTTTATTTTTAGTTCTTACATTTAGTTTTCTTGCCATTTTACTTTTCTGCACTTTATTGCTTTCTTTACTTTTATGCCATTTACATTTCCTTGTTACTTATCACTCCAATATGATTCGTCTAACTAGGGTAATTAATTAACCATTGATTGCTTAATCTGTTAATCCCTGTGGATTTGACCTCACTCTATTGTGAGTTTTTACTTGACGACAATTCGGTATACTTGCCGAAGGGAAATTTGTTGAGAGACAAGTTTTCATGCATCATTGCTATAGTAAATCTTTAACATAGTTTCATGTCTTTAGATTCCGTATTTTACTCTTTTGTCTCCTGATGAGCGGATATTTTATACGCTTTTTGGGGGTAATTTCATGTAGATTTTAGTATGTTTTAATTGGTTTTTAGTAGAATATTATTAGTTTTTAGGCAAAAATCATATTTCTGGACTTTACTATGAGTTTGTGTGTTTTTCTATGATTTCAGGTATTTTCTGGCTGAAATTGAGGGAGCTGAGCAAAAATCTGATTTAGGCTGAAAAAGGACTGCTGATGCTGTTGGATCCTGATCTCCCTGCACTCGAAATGGATTTTCTGGAGCTACAGAAGTCCAATTGGCGCGCTCTCAACGGCGTTGGAAAGTAGACATCCAGGGACTTCCAGCAATATATAATAGTCCATACTTTGCGCAAACATAGACGACGTAACTTGGCGTTGAACGCCAAGTACATGCTGCTATCTGGAGTTAAACGCCTGAAACACGTCATGATCCAGAGTTGAACGCCCAAAACACGTTATAACTTGGAGTTCAACTCCAAGAAAAGCCTCAGCTCGTGGATAGCTTTATTCTCAGCCCCAGCACACACCAAGTGGGCCCCAGAAGTGGATTTCTGCACCAATTATCTTAGTTTATTCATATTCTGTAAACTTAGGTTACTAGTTTACTATTTAAACAACTTTTAGAGACTTATCTTGTACCTCATGACATTTTCAGATCTGAATTACATACTTTTTGACGGCATGAGTCTCTAAACTCCATTGTTGGGGGTGAGGAGCTCTGCAGCGTCTCGATGAATTAATGCAATTACTTTTGTTTTCCATTCAAACACGCTTGTTCTTATCTAAGATGTTCATTCGAACTTAATTATGGAGAAGGTGATGATCCGTGACACTCATCACCTTCCTCAATCCATGAACGTGTGCCTGACAACCACCTCCGTTCTACATCAGATTGAATGAGTATCTCTTAGATTCCTTAATCAGAATCTTCGTGGTATAAGCCGGATTGATGGCGGCATTCATGAGAATCCGAAAAGTCTAAACCTTGTCTGTGGTATTCCGAGTAGGATTCTGGGATTGAATGACTGTGACGAGCTTCAAACTCCTGAAGGCTGGGCGTTAGTGACAGACGCAAAAGAATCAATGGATTCTATTCCAACCTGATTGAGAACCGACAGATGATTAGCCGTGCTGTGACAGAGCATTTGGACCATTTTCACTGAGAGGATGGGAAGTAGCCATTGACAACGGTGACACCCTACATAGAGCTTGCCATGGAAGGAACCTTGTGTGTGGAAAAAGGATTTCAAGGAAAAGTTGAAGTTCAGAGGACAAGGCATCTCCAAAACCCCAACATATTCTCCATTAATAAAGTAACAATTCCTTATTCCAAATACTTTGACTTCTTACAATTAAAACCAAATAACCTTATTGGTATCCTGACTAAGATTAATAAAATAAACATAGCTTGCTTCAAACCAATAATCTCCGTGGGATCGACCCTTACTCACGTAAGGTATTACTTGGACGACCCAGTGCACTTGCTGGTTAGTTGTACGGATTGCAAATTCGTGCACCAAGTTTTTGGTGCCGTTGCCGGGGATTGTTCGAGTTTGAACAACTAAAGGTTTATTTTGTTGCTTAGATTAGGAAGAATTTATCCTTTTTTTTCACTAGAATTGCATCTTCTATTATCCCTTTTTAAAAATTTTTCAAAAATATTATTTTTCTTTATGAATTTTTAAATTTTTTTTTTCTTCGTGAGTTTAGTGTCCTGTTCAAAGTTTGGTGTTAATCGCATATTTTATATTTTTCTTTAAATTTTCGAAATTGTGTTCTTTGTTCTTCATTTATCTTCAAGTTGTTCTTGTTAATTTTTCTTGTTTGATCTTGAGTTTTTCTTGTTTGGTGTCTTTTCTTGTTTTTTTTGTGCTTTTTCAAAACATTAACTTTCAAAAATTATACTTTTATCCATAAAAATAATACATCTTTAAAATACGTTACATTTTTAGCTCAGTTGGTTATAGCGTTGGCTTATGTTCTTGGCAATTGGGCATCTTCTTTTCAAAATCTTTTTTCAAAAATAATTTTTCTTAATTTAATCTTGTGCCAAACTTTAAGTTTGGTGTTTTCTTGTTGATCTTTCTTTAATTTTCGAAAATTTATCTTGGTTTTCTAAAAGTTTTAAGTTTGGTGTTCTTTCTTTTGTTCTTGGTGTTCTTGTGAATCTTCAAGGTGTTCTTGAGTCTTTCTTGTGTTTTGATCTTAAAATTTTTAAGTTTGGTGTTCCTTGGTGTTTTCCCTCCAAAATTTTCGAAAATAAGGAGCATTAGATCTAAAAATTTTAAGTCTTGTGTCTTTTGTGTGTTTTTTCTCTTTCATCATAAAATTCAAAATTCAAAAAAAAATATTTTTTCTAACTAATTTTGAACTATATTTTCGAAATTTTTATATAAAAATTCAGATTTCAATTTCAAAATTTTTCAATTCTTATTTTTTTAATATATATTTTATTATCTTTTTCAAAAATTTTATCCTAACCACTTTCTCCTTTTCCTCAAATTTTTCGAAAATCTTCAAAAAAATATTTTCATTTTTTTATTTATTTTATTTCGTTTTTATTTGTTTTATTTTTACTTTATTTTATAAAATAAATTTTTATAAAATAAATAATATCAACATCCATACCATCTCCTTTATTCCATCATGGAACTAAGTGGAAATGAACAGTCCAGGAGGACTCTGGGGTCATATGCTAACCCCACTACTGCTTCATATGGGAGTAGTATCTGTATACCCTCCATTGGAGTTAGTAGCTTTGAGTTGAATCCTCAGCTCATTATCATGGTGCAGCAAAACTGCCAGTATTCCAGTCTTCCACATGAAGAACCTACAGAGTTTCTGGCACAATTTTTACAAATTGCTGACATAGTACATGATAAGGAAGTAGGTCAGGATGTCTACAGATTATTACTGTTTTCATTTGCTGTAAAAGATCAAGCTAAGAGGTGGTTAAATAACCAACCTAAGAACAGCATAAAAACATGGAAACAGCTGTTAGAAAAATTCCTGAATCACTATTTCCCTCCAAAACAGATGACACAGCTAAGGCTAAGCATCCAAGGCTTCAAACAAGGAGATAATGAATCCCTTTATGATGCCTGGGAGAGATACAGAGAGATGCTAAGAAAATGCCCCTCTGAGATGTTTTCAGAGTGGGTGCAATTAGACATCTTCTACTATGGGCTAACAGAAAAAGCTCATATTTCTCTAGATCACTCAGCTGGTGGATCTATACATATGAGAAAAACAATTGAAGAAGCTCAAGAGCTTATTGATACAGTTGCCAGAAATTAGCATCTGTACCTAAGCAGTGAATCTTCCATGAAAGAAGAAGCTAAAACAGCAACTGTTGAACTCAATCCGGTAGATCAAGCTAATGAATTCAATCAGCACCTGGATTTTCTAACCCAGCAGCTAGCCAAATTCAAGGAAATACTCCAGGAAACAAGAATGGCTAACAAGAATATGGAAGTACAGTTAAAGCAAACAGAAAAGCAACTATCAAAACAAATAACAGAAGAATGCCAAGCAGTTCAATTAAGAAGTGGGAAAACATTAAATACCTCACTTCAAAGCAGCAGGAAGCCAAGAAATGAACAGATGACTACTCAAAATCCTTCTGAGGACAATCAGAGCTCAGAGAGGAATAAGGCTGGCGCTGAACGCCCAGCCCATGCTCATTCCTGGCGTTCAACGCCAGAAACAAGCATGAATCCGGCGTTGAACGCCCAAAGGGAGCATAGTTCTGGCGTTCAGACGCCAGTAACAAATAAGGAGGTGGCGTCTAACGCCACTCCAGCTTCCACCCCTGGCATTCAAATGCCAGTGGGGGATTAGTCACATACAAGTGCTGATAACAACCCTTCTAAAAAGGCTTCCCAACCCACTTCTGTAGGTAATAAACCTGCAGCAACTAAGGTTGAGGAATATAAAGCCAAAATGCCTTATCCTCAAAAACTCCGCCAAGCGGAACAGGATAAGCAATTTGCCCACTTTGCAGACTATCTCAGGACTCTTGAAATAAAGATTCTATTTGCAGAAGCACTTGAGCAAATACCCTCTTATGCTAAGTTCATGAAAGAGATCTTAAGTCATAAGAAGGATTGGAGGGAAACTAAAAAAGTTTACCTCACTGAAGAATGCAGTGCAGTCATTCTGAAAAGCTTACCTGAGAAGCTTAAAGATCCTGGGAGCTTTATGATACCATGCACATTAGAGGGTACTTGTACCAAGCAAGCTTTATGTGATCTTGGGGCAAGTATCAACCTAATACCTGCATCTACTATCAGAAAGCTTGGTTTGACTGAAAAAATCAAACCAACCCGGATATGTCTTCAACTTGCTTATGGCTCCATTAAATACCCATCAGGCGTGATTGAAGACATGATTGTCAAGGTTGGGCCATTTGCCTTTCCTACTGACTTTGTGGTGCTGGAAATAGAGGAGCACAAGAGTGCAACTCTCATTCTAGGAAGACCTTTCCTAGCAACTGGCAAAACCCTCATTGACGCTCAAAAAGGGGAAGTAACCCTGAGAGTCAATGAGGAGGAGTTCAAGTTGAATGTTGTCAAAGCTATGCAACATCCAGACACCCCAAATGACTGCATGAGTGTTGATATTATTGACTCTCTGGTAAGAGAGGTCAATATGGCTGAGAGTCTCGAATCAGAGCTAGATGACATCTTTAAAGATGTTCAGCCTGATCTGGAGGAATCAGAGAGAATAATAGAACCTCTGAAAATCCCTCAGGAAGAGGAGAAACCTCCCAAACCCGAGCTCAAACCATTACCACCATCCCTGAAATATGCATTTCTGGGAGAAGGTGATACCTTTCCTGTAATTATAAGCTCTACCCTAGAGCCACAGGAAGAGGAAGCACTAATTCAAGTGCTAAGGACACACAAGACAGCTCTTGGGTGGTCCATCAGTGATCTTAAGGGCATTAGCCCAGCCAGATGCATGCACAAGATCCTATTGGAGGGTGACGCCATGCCAGTGGTTCAACCACAAAGGCGGCTGAATCCAGCCATGAAGGAAGTGGTGCAGAAGGAGGTCACTAAATTACTAGAGGCTAGGATTATTTATCCTATTTCTGACAGCCCCTGGGTAAGCCCTGTCCAAGTTGTCCCTAAGAAAGGTGGCATGACAGTGGTTCACAATAAAAAAAATGAACTGGTTCCTATAAGAACAGTTACAGGGTGGCGTATGTGTATTGATTATAGAAGGCTCAATACAGCCACCAGAAAGGATTATTTTCCTTTACCATTCATAGACCAGATGCTAGAAAGACTAGCAGGTCATGAATACTACTGCTTCCTGGATGGATATTCAGGTTATAATCAAATTGCAGTAGATCCCCAGGATCAAGAGAAAACGGCATTCACATGTCCATCTGGAGTATTTGCATACAGAAGGATGCCATTTGGCCTGTGCAATGCACCTGCAACCTTTCAAAGGTGCATGCTCTCAATTTTCTCTGATATGGTGGAAAATTTTCTAGAAGTCTTCATGGATGACTTTTCAGTATTTGGAGACTCATTCAGCTCCTGTCTTAACCATCTAGCACTTGTTCTAAAAAGATGCCAAGAGACTAACCTTGTTTTAAATTGGGAGAAGTGTCACTTTATGGTGACTAAAGGAATTGTCCTTGGGCACAAAATCTCGAACAAGGGAATAGAGGTGGATCAAGCTAAGGTAGAGGTAATTGAAAAATTACCACCGCCTGCCAATGTTAAGGCAATCAGAAGCTTTCTGGGGCATGCAGGATTCTATAGGAGGTTTTGGTGGACGAAATTGTGATCACTTGTTATTTGATTTGACTTTTTGGTCTTGTATCTTTTTACTCTTAGGGCACTATTTATTTTCTTCACAACTCCGTTCAACTAACCAGCAAGTGTACTGGGTCGTCCAAGTAATAACCTTACGTGAGTAAGGGTCGAATCCACAGAGATTGTTGGTATGAAGCAAGCTATGGTCACCTTGCAAATCTCAGTCAGGCGAATTTAAACATGATATTTTATTGGATTAAATAATAAATAAAAGGAATAATAAAAAGGATAGAATACTTATGTAGATTCATTGGTAAGAATTTCAGATAAGCGGAATGGAGATGCTGTAGAGCTCTCGGACGCCTGCCTTCCTATTCCTTCTGCTCAATCCTTCTTACTCCTTTCCATGGCAAGCTTTGTATAGGGGTTCACCATCAACTGTGGCTACTTTCATCCTCACGGGGAAATATCCTATGCGGCTGTCACTCGCACAGCTAACCAGTCTGGAGGCATCACCCATGGTTGATAGCTACATCCCATCCTCGCAGTGAAAGCTAATGCTCACGCACTCTGTCACAGTACGGCCAATCACCGGTTGGTTCCCTCCCCTACTGGAATAGAATCCCTCTTTTGCGTTTGTCACTAACGCCCAGCAGGTTACAGGTTTGAAGCACGTCACAGTCATTCATGAACGGAATCCTACTCGGAATACCACAGACAAGGTGAGACTTTCCGGATCCAGACAAATGCCGCCATCTACCTAGCTTATACCACGAAGATTCTGTTGGGGAATCTAAGAGATACACATTCAAGCCTTGTTGCATGTAGAACGGAAGTGGTTGTCAATCACGCGCGTTCATCAGTGAGAATAATAATGAGGGTTATCTAACTCATCATCATTCATCATGTTCTTAAGTACGAATGAATATCTTGGAATAAGAAAGATAGAGAATTGAATAAAAGAAAATAGAACTTCATTAATCTTTGAGGTACAGCAGAGCTCCACACCCTTAATCTATGGTGTGCAGAAACTCCACCGTTGAAAATACATAAGTGAAAGAGGTCCAGGCATGGCCGAGAGGCCAGCCCCCTAAACGTGATCACTAGATCAAAATACAATCCAGGATGTCTAATACAATAGTTAGATGTCCTATATATACTAGACTAGCTACTAGGGTTTACATGAGTAAGTAATTGATGCATAAATCCACTTCCGGGGCCCACTTGGTGTGTGCTTGGGCTAAGCTTGATCTATCCACGAGCTGAGGCTTCTCTTGGAGTTAAATTTCGAGTTATGATGTGCTTTGGGCGTTCAACTCCGGATTATGACGTTTTTCTGGCGTTTAACTCCAGAAAGGAGCGTGTACTTGGCGTTCAACGCCAGTTTGCGTCGTCATTCTTCGAATAAAGTATGGACTATTATATATTGCTGGAAAGCCCTGGATGTCTACTTTCCAACGCCGTTGAGAGCGCGCCATTTAGAGTTCTGTAGCTCCAGAAAATCCATTTCGAGTGCAGGGAGGTCAGATTCCAACAGCATCAGCAGTCCTTTTGTCAGCCTTTTTCAGAGTTTTGCTCAAGTCCCTCAATTTCAGTCAGAATTTACCTGAAATCACAGAAAAACACACAAACTCATAGTAAAGTCCAGAAATGTGAATTTAACATAAAAACTAAGGAAAACATCCCTAAAAGTAGCTCAAACTTACTAAAAACTATATAAAAACAATGCCAAAAAGCGTATAAATTATCCGCTCATCACAACACCAAACTTAAATTGTTGCTTGTCCCCAAGCAACTGAAAATCAAATAGGATAAAAAGAAGAGAATATACTATAAAGTCCAAAATATCAATGAATATTAATTTAATTACATGAGCGGGACTTGTAGCTTTTTGCTTCTGAACAGTTTTGGCATCTCACTTTTTCCTTTGAAGTTCAGAGTGATTGGTATCTCTAGGAACTTAGAATTTGGGATAGTGTTATTGACTTTCTTAGTTAAGCATGTTGATTCTTGAACACAGCTACTTTTGAGTCTTGGCTGTGGCCCTAAGCATTTTGTTTTCCAGTATTACCACCAGATACATAAATGCCACAGACACATAACTGGGTGAACCTTTTCAGATTGTGACTCAGCTTTGCTAGAGTTCCCAGTTAGTGGTGTCCAGAGCTCTTAAGCACACTCTTTTGCCTTGGATCACGACTTTAACCACTTAGTCTCAAGCTTTTCTTTTGCTTGGACCTTCATGACACAAGCACATGGTTAGGGACAGCTTGATTTAGCCGCTTAGGCCTGGATTTTATTTCCTTGGGCCCTCCTATCCATTGATGCTCAAAGCCTTGGATCCTTTTTACCCTTGCCTTTTGGTTTTAAGGGCTATTGGCTTTTTCTATTGCTCCTTCTTTTTCTATATACTCTTTTTAGATAACTTTTTTTTTTCACTGCTTTTTCTTGCTTCAAGAATCAATTTCATGAATTTTTCAGATCATCAATAACATTTCTCTTTGTTCATCATTCTTTCAAGAACCAACAATTTTAACACTCATAAACAACAATATCCAAAGACATATGCACTGTTCATTCATTCATTCAGAAAACAAAAGCATTGTCACCACATCAATATAATTAAACTAAATTCAATAATAATTTCGAAAATTATGTACTTCTTGTTCTTTTGAATTAAAACATTTTTCTTTTAAGAGAGGTGAAGGATTAATGGAATTTATTCATAGCTTTAAGGCATGGTTACATATTAATGATCATGAAATAAAGACACAAAACATAGATAAACACAATAATTAAAAACCGAAACAGAAAGAAATAAAGAACAAGGAATGAATCCACCTGAGTGAAGGTGGCGCCTTTTTGAAGGTCCAATGGTGCTTTTTGAGCTCCTTTATGTCTCTTCCTTGCCTTTGTTGCTCCTCCCTCATTGCTCTTTTCTTTTTTATTTCTTGGGGAATGATGGAGTGCTCATGATGTTCCACCCTTAGTTGCTTCCAATATTTGTGTGGAGGATAACTTATCCCCTGAGATATCTCAAGGATCTCTTGATTTGCAGCCACATGTTCTACCACTGAGCTATGACGGCTTTTTTAATTTTTCCATCTCCCATGACTCAGAGGTGGAAGCTTTTTATCTTCCCTTTGAGGTTTCTCTGGCTTTAGGTGCGATTAATGGTAATGGAAAAGCAAAAAAAGCTATGCTTTTACCACACCAAACTTAAAATATTGCTCGCCCTCGAGCAAAGAAAGAAGAGAAGAAGAAGAAGAAGAAAATGGAGGAGAGTGAGGGGAGATGTGTTCGGCTATATGGGTGGGATTGGGTGGGAAGGAGAAGTTGAATTGTAAAGGTAGGTGGTGTGTATGGGGAAGAGTGGATAAATGTGGGTGGTGAATGAAAAACAGAAGGGATGACCATGAATATAGAGATATAGGGCGAGGTAGGTGGGGATCCTGTGAGGTTCACAGATCCTTGAGGTGATCCTGTGGGGTCCACAGATCCTGAGGTGTCAAAGAATTCCATCCCTGCACCAAATAGGCATGTAAAATGCCTTGGCACACCATTCTGGCGTTCAAACGCCCATTGGTGCATGTTCTGGGCGTTAAACGCCCATGTGATGCTTGTTTCTGGCGTTGAACGCCAGTTTCATGCTTGTTTCTGGCGTTCAGCGCCAGATTGTCTTCTGTGTGCGCATCTTGGCGTTAAACGCCAGGATGTAGCTTGTTTTGGGCGTTCAGCGCCAGAATGGTGCTCTGTTCTGGCGTTGAACGCCGGCCAGATGCACCTTCTGGGCGTTGAACGCCAGCCCGTGCATCCTCCAGGGTGAAAATTTTTTCTTCTGTTTTTTTGACTCTGTTTTTAATTTTTTTTTATTTTTTCGTGACTCCTCATGATCATGTACCTAATTCAACACAAAAATAACACCAAAACAAAATAAAATAAAATTAGATAAATAAAATTGGGTTGCCTCCCAACAAGCGCTTCTTTAATGTCAATAGCTTGACAGTGACTCTCATGGAGCCACATGGTGATCAGGTCAATTTAGTGTGTAGTATTCCCAACACCAAACTTAGAGTTTGGATATGGGGTTTGAACACCAAACTTAGAGTTTGGTTGTGGCCTCACAACACCAAACTTAGAGTTTGACTGTGTGGGCTCTTCTTGACCTTGAACTGAGAGAAGCTCTTCATGCTTACTCTCTTTTGTCATAGAGGGATGGCCATGTGCTTTAAACACAAGGTAGTCCCCATTCAATTGAAGGACTAACTCACCTCTGTTGACATCTATTACAGCTCCTGCTGTGGCTAGGAAAGGTCTTCCTAGGATGATGCATTCATCATCTTCCTTCCTAGTGTCTAGGATTATGAAATCAGTAGGGATGTAAAGGCCTTCAACCTTTACTAGCACGTCCTCTACTAATCCATAAGCTTGTCTTATGGACTTATCTGCCAATTGTAATGGGAACAAGGCAGGTTGTACCTCAATGATCCCCATCTTCTCCATTACAGAGAGTGGCATAAGATTTATCCCTGACCCCAGGTCACATAGAGCTTTTTCAAAGCTCATGGTGTCAATGGTACAAGGTATTAAGAACTTGCCAGGATCTTGTTTCTTTTGAGGTAGAGTTTTCTGAATCCAAGTATCTAGTTCACTAATGAGCAAGGGAGGTTTACTTTCCCAAGTCTCATTACCAAACAGTTTGGCATTCAGCTTCATGATAGCTCCTAAATATAGAGCAGCTTGCTCTCCAATCACATCTTCATCCTCTTCAGAGGATGAATATTCTTCAGAGCTCATGAATGGCAGAAGGAGATTTAATGGGATCTCTATGGTCTCTAGCTGAGCCTCAGATTCCTCTGGATCCTTAATAGGAAACTCCTTCATGCTTGAAGGACGTCCCAGGAGGTCTTTCTCACTAGGATTTTCGTCCTCCTCCTCCTTTGTGCATTCGGCCATTTTGATCACATCAATGGCCTTGCACTCTCCTTTTGGATTTCTTCTGTATTACTTGGGAGAATACTGGGAGGAGTTTCAATAACTTTCTTGCTCAGCTGGCCCACTTGTGCCTCCAGATTTCTGATGGAGGATCTTGTTTCATTCATGAAACTGAAAGTGGCCTTTGACAGATCAGAGACTATGTTGACTAAATTAGAATTGTTTTGTCCAGAGTTCTCTGTCTGTTGTTGAGAAGATGATGGATATGGCTTACTATTATTCAGCCTTGCACGTCCACCATTGTTAAAACCTTGTTGAGGTTTTTGTTGATCCTTCCAGGAGAAATTTGGATGATTTCTCCATGATGAGTTATAGGTGTTTCCATAAGGTTCACCTAAGTAATTAACCTCTGCCATGGCAGGGTTCTCAGGATCATAAGCTTCTTCAGAAGCTGCCTCTCTATTACTGTTGGATGCATGTTGCAATCCATTCAGATTTTGAGAGATCATGTTGACCTGTTGAGTCAACACTTTGTTCTGAGCCAGTATGGCATTCAGAGCATCAATTTCAAGAACTCCTTTCTTCTGAGGTACCCCATTGTTCACGGAATTCCTCTCAGAGGTGTACATAAACTGGTTGTTTGCAACCATGTCAATGAGTTCTTGAGCCTCTTCAGGCGTTTTCTTCAGGTGAATAGATCCACCTGCAGAATGGTCCAATGACATTTTCGAAAATTCAGAGAGACCATAATAGAATATATCTAAAATGGTCCATTCTGAAAACATGTCAGATGGACATCTTTTAGTCAGCTGCTTGTATCTTTCCCAAGCTTCATAGAGGGATTCACCATCTTTTTGTTTGAAGGTTTGAACATCCACTCTCAGCTTGCTCAGCTTTTGAGGAGGAAAGAACTTGTCTAAAAATGCAGTGACAAGCTTATCCCATGAGTCCAGGCTATCCTTGGGTTGAGAATCCAACCATACTCTAGTTCTGTCTCTTACAGCAAAAGGGAAAAGCAAGAGTCTGTAGACTTCAGGATTAACTCCATTTGTCTTTACAGTGTCACAGATCTGCAAGAACTCAGTTAAAAACTGGTAAGGATCTTCAGATGGAAGTCCATAAAACTTGCAGTTTTGTTGCATTAAAGCAACTAGTTGAGGCTTAAGCTCAAAGTTATTGGCTCCAATGGCAGGAATGGAGATGCTTCTTCCATCAAACTTGGATGTTGGCTTAGTGAAGTCACCAAGCATTCTCCTTGCATCATTATTATTATTTTCGGCCATCACCTCTTGTGCTAATGTTTCTGAAAGGTTGTTTCTGGATTGTTGTATTTTAGCTTCTCTTAATTTTCTCTTCAGAGTCCTTTCAGGTTCTGGATCAATTTCAACAAGAGTGCCTTTGTCCTTGTTCCTGCTCATATGAAAGAGAAGACAACAAGAAAAGAAAAAGGAATCCTCTATGTCACAGTATAGAGATTCCTTTATGTTAGTAGAAAAAGAAAGGGGGTAGAAGAATGAAGAAGGAGGTTCGGATTTATGGATGAAGAGAGGTGAAGAGAAGTGTTAGTAATTAAATAATTAAATAGAATAAGAAAAGAGAAGAGGAATTTCGAAAATAATGTTTGAAAAGGGGTTAGAGATTTTCGAAAATTAGAGATAAAATGTAATTAAAATTAAAAGAGGGAGATATTTTCGAAAATAGGAAAGAGAAAAGTAGTTAGGTGGTTTTGAAAAAGATAAGAAACAAACAAAAAGTTAGTTAGTTGATTGAAAAAGATTTGAAATTAAATTTGAAAAAGATAAGAAGATAGTAAGTTAGATAAGATATTTTGAAATCAAATTTTGAAAAAAAAAATAAAATTTTTTGAAAAAGATCAAATAAAAGATAAAAAGATTTAATTTAAAAATTTTGAAATTAATTACTTCACTAACAAGAAACTACAAGATAAGATTCTAGAACTTAAAGATTGAACCTTTCTTAACAAGAAAGTAACAAACTTCAAATTTTTGAACCAATCACATTAATTATTAGCTAATTTTCGAAAATTACATATAAAGATAAGAAAAAGATTTTGAAAACAATTTGAAAAATATTTTTGAAATTTTCGAAAAAAAATAATAAAAAAAATGAAAAAGATATGATTTTGAAAATGATTTTGAAAAGATAAGATTTTTAAAATTGAAATTTTGATTTGACTTGTAAGAAACAACTAATTTTGAAAATTTTTTGACCAAGTCAACCCAAAATTTCGAAATTTTGGAGGGAAATAAGGAAAAGATATTTTTGATTTTTGAATTTTTAAAGAAAAACACAAAAATGACCCAAAACATGAAAATTTTGGATCAAGACACAAGATGCATGCAAGAATGCTATGAATGTCAAGATGAACACCAAGAACACTTTGAAGATCATGATGAACATCAAGAACATAAATTTGAAAAATTTTTGATGCAAAGAAAACATGCAAGACACCAAACTTAGAAATTTTTAATGCTTGGAAAATATGAATGCAAAAATGCACATGAAAAACAACAAACAACACAAAACAAGAAAACATCAAGATCAAACAAGAAGACTTGTCAAGAACAACTTGAAGATCATGAAGAACACTATGAATGCATGAAATTTTCGAAAAAAAAAATGCAAGAAAAATTTTTAACGCATGCAATTGACACCAAACTTAAAAATTGACTCAAGACTCAAACAAGAAACACAAAATATTTTTGGATTTTATGATTTTCTAATTTTTTTGTATTTTTATTAATTATTTTCGAAAATAATGTGAAGAAAAACGAAAAATAAAAAGAAAAATTTTGAAAAAGATTTTTGAAAAGAAAATTACCTAATCTGAGCAACAAGATGAACCGTCAGTTGTCCATACTCGAACAATCCCCGGCAACGGCGCCAAAAACTTGGTGGACGAAATTGTGATCACTTGTTATTTGATTTGACTTTTTGGTCTTGTATCTTTTTACTCTTAGGGCACTATTTATTTTCTTCACAACTCCGTTCAACTAACCAGCAAGTGTACTGGGTCGTCCAAGTAATAACCTTACGTGAGTAAGGGTCGAATCCACAGAGATTGTTGGTATGAAGCAAGCTATGGTCACCTTGCAAATCTCAGTCAGGCGAATTTAAACATGATATTTTATTGGATTAAATAATAAATAAAAGGAATAATAAAAAGGATAGAATACTTATGTAGATTCATTGGTAAGAATTTCAGATAAGCGGAATGGAGATGCTGTAGAGCTCTCGGACGCCTGCCTTCCTATTCCTTCTGCTCAATCCTTCTTACTCCTTTCCATGGCAAGCTTTGTATAGGGGTTCACCATCAACTGTGGCTACTTTCATCCTCACGGGGAAATATCCTATGCGGCTGTCACTCGCACAGCTAACCAGTCTGGAGGCATCACCCATGGTTGATAGCTACATCCCATCCTCGCAGTGAAAGCTAATGCTCACGCACTCTGTCACAGTACGGCCAATCACCGGTTGGTTCCCTCCCCTACTGGAATAGAATCCCTCTTTTGCGTTTGTCACTAACGCCCAGCAGGTTACAGGTTTGAAGCACGTCACAGTCATTCATGAACGGAATCCTACTCGGAATACCACAGACAAGGTGAGAATTTCCGGATCCAGACAAATGCCGCCATCTACCTAGCTTATACCACGAAGATTCTGTTGGGGAATCTAAGAGATACACATTCAAGCCTTGTTGCATGTAGAACGGAAGTGGTTGTCAATCACGCGCGTTCATCAGTGAGAATAATAATGAGGGTTATCTAACTCATCATCATTCATCATGTTCTTAAGTACGAATGAATATCTTGGAATAAGAATAAGATAGAGAATTGAATAAAAGAAAATAGAACTTCATTAATCTTTGAGGTACAGCAGAGCTCCACACCCTTAATCTATGGTGTGCAGAAACTCCACCGTTGAAAATACATAAGTGAAAGAGGTCCAGGCATGGCCGAGAGGCCAGCCCCCTAAACGTGATCACTAGATCAAAATACAATCCAGGATGTCTAATACAATAGTTAGATGTCCTATATATACTAGACTAGCTACTAGGGTTTACATGAGTAAGTAATTGATGCATAAATCCACTTCCGGGGCCCACTTGGTGTGTGCTTGGGCTAAGCTTGATCTATCCACGAGCTGAGGCTTCTCTTGGAGTTAAATTTCGAGTTATGATGTGCTTTGGGCGTTCAACTCCGGATTATGACGTTTTTCTGGCGTTTAACTCCAGAAAGGAGCGTGTACTTGGCGTTCAACGCCAGTTTGCGTCGTCATTCTTCGAATAAAGTATGGACTATTATATATTGCTGGAAAGCCCTGGATGTCTACTTTCCAACGCCGTTGAGAGCGCGCCATTTAGAGTTCTGTAGCTCCAGAAAATCCATTTCGAGTGCAGGGAGGTCAGATTCCAACAGCATCAGCAGTCCTTTTGTCAGCCTTTTTCAGAGTTTTGCTCAAGTCCCTCAATTTCAGTCAGAATTTACCTGAAATCACAGAAAAACACACAAACTCATAGTAAAGTCCAGAAATGTGAATTTAACATAAAAACTAAGGAAAACATCCCTAAAAGTAGCTCAAACTTACTAAAAACTATATAAAAACAATGCCAAAAAGCGTATAAATTATCCGCTCATCAGGTTTCTAAAGGATTTTTCAAAAATCGCCAAACCTCTAAGCAACCTGCTAGCTGCTGACACGCCATTTATCTTTGATAAAGAGTGTCTGCAGGCATTTGAGACTCTGAAAGCTAAATTGGTCTCAGCACCAATCATCTCTGCACCAAACTGGGCATTGCCATATGAACTAATGTGTGATGCAAGTGACCATGCCATTGGTGCAGTGTTGGGACAAAGGCATAACAAGCTTCTGCACGTCATTTACTAGGCCAGTCGTGTTCTAAATGACGCACAGAAGAACTACACAACCACAGAAAAAGAGCTACTTGCAGTGGTTTACGCCATTGACAAGTTTAGATCCTATTTAGTAGGATCAAAAGTGATTGTGTACACTGATCATGCTGCTCTTAAATATCTACTCACAAAGCAAGATTCAAAACCCAGACTTATAAGATGGATGTTGCTTCTGCAAGAGTTTGATATAGAAATAAGAGACAGAAAAGGGACAGAGAATCAGGTAGCAGACCACCTGTCCCGAATAGAACCAGTAGAAGGGGCGTCCCTCTCTCTTACTGAAATCTCTGAAAACTTTCCAGATGAGCAACTTTTTGCCATCCAGGAAGTACCATGGTTTGCAGACATTGCAAACTACAAGGCAGTAAGATTCATACCCAAAGAATACAATAGGCAGCAATCAAAGAAGCTTATCATGGATGCAAAGTATTATCTTTGGGATGAGCCGTATCTCTTTAAGAGATGTGCAGACGGAGTAATCCGTAGATGTGTGCCTAAAGAAGAAGCGCAGAAGATCCTTTGGCATTGCCATGGATCCCAGTATGGAGGACATTTTGGAAGTGAGCGAACAGCCACAAGAGTCCTCCAAAGTGGCTTCTACTGGCCTACTCTCTATAAAGATTCCCGAGTGTTTGTACTTAATTGTGACAGTTGCCAAAGATCTGGCAATCTGCCTCATAGTTATGCCATGTCTCAACAAGGGATCTTGGAGATTGAGTTGTTTGATGTATGGGGCATTGACTTCATGGGACCTTTCCCACCATCATACTCAAACACTTATATTCTGGTGGCAGTGGATTATGTATCCAAATGGGTGGAGGCTATTGCAACACCCACTAATGACACTAAAACAGTGTTAAAATTCCTCCAGAAACACATCTTCAGCAGATTTGGTACCCCTAGAGTATTAATCAGTGATGGGGACACTCATTTCTGCAATAAACAGCTCTATTCTGCTTTGGTCCGTTATGGAGTTAGCCACAGGGTGGCCACTCCATATCATCTACAAACTAATGGGCAAGCAGAAGTCTCAAACAGAGAACTCAAAAGAATCTTGGAACGGACGGTAATTAACCGTAGAAGGGATTGGGCAAGAAGCTTGGATGATGCTCTGTGGGCATACAGAACAGCATTCAAGACCCCTATAGGGACCTCTCCATATCAGCTTGTGTATGGAAAGGCATGTCACTTGCCAGTGGAACTGAAACATAAGGCCTACTGGGCAACCAGATTCCTGAACCTTGATGCCAAGTTAGCTGGAGAAAAACGATTGCTTCAGCTAAATGAGCTAGAGGAATTTAGACTCAATGCTTTCGAGAATGCAAAAATATATAAAGAGAAAGCGAAAAGATGGCATGATAAGAAATTGTCATCCAGAGTCTTTGAGCCGGGGCAAAAAGTTCTGCTATTTAATTCTAGGCTCAAATTATTCCCTGGGAAATTAAAATCCCGGTGGAGAGGTCCATATGTAATTACAAGTGTATCACCATATGGATACGTAGAGCTTAAGGATAATGACTCTAACAAAAAGTTCATTGTTAATGGACAGAGAATTAAACATTATCTTGAAAGTAACTTCGAGCAAGAATGCTCAAAACTGAGACTTGATTAGAGCTCAGTGGTAGTCCAGCTAAAGACAATAAAGAAGCGCTTGCTGGGAGGCAACCCAGCCATTTACAAAGTTTATTTACTAATTAAATAAATTTCCTTTTTTTACAAGTATGTGTCCAAGTATCTTCAAAGGGTAAAATAGCAATTGATTGAATTCACAGAGTTACAGGGAAATTTGGAAGCTCACTGGCGTGAAAAAGCCAGTAAGAAACATTTTGGGCGTTGAACGCCCAAAAGAAGCACCCACTGGGCGTTCAACGCCAGTAAGGGTAGCCATCTGGGCGTTAAACGCCAGAAAGGAGCATCTTCTGGGCGTTGAACGCCAGAAAGAAGCACCTTCTGGCCGTTTAACGCCAGATTGACAGCGTCCTGGGCGTTCAGAAAAATGCCCAGTGACAAAAGACTTCCTGGCGTTCAACGCCAGAAAGAAGCATCAGCTGGGTGTTGAACGCCCAGGAGAAGCAACATTTGGGCGTTAAACGCCCAAAACATGCAGCGTTTGGGCGTTTAACGCCAGAATGGTGGGGAGGAGGTAAAATTCGTTTTTTTTCACAAATTTTCTAATTTTTATGTTTCAATTCATGATTTCTTGCATAAACATGTTTCAAAATATCATCCTTCAATTCTAAAAATTTTAATCCTAATTTCTAAAAACCCTAATTTCTAAAATCCCTTTTTCAAAAATATGAAATGTATCTTAATTCATAAACACAAATCTTTTTCCAATCCAAATCTTTTTCAAATCTTTTTAATTTCTTCTCATATCTTTTTCAACTCATCTTATCTTTTTTTTTTCTTTTTTCGAAACTGCCTCTCCTTCTATTCCTCTCCTTTCCTTTCTTTTGCTTGAGGATAAGCAAACCTCTAAGTTTGGTGTGATTTGCCATGATCACTGAGCTAAAACTCATTAAAATCATGGCACCTAAGGGAACAGGAAGAGCAAGGATGTGAACTTAAGGGAGCTGAAGCGTCAGAAATTAATTCTTGAAGGCACCCCACAGACTAGAGGAACATCCACTTCCCAAAATACAGGTTGTTAAGTTCTAATTCTAGCTTTAACTCTGTGATAGTATTATTATAGGATTTTACCTTAGAAGTTATATAGGAGTAGTAGTAATTAGCATATCTATTTTGGTTTTATTTCCAAATAAGTTATAATTTATTTTTCTCATCATCATCAAACATGAATAAAAAGGTAGATTTGTAGAATAAAGAGGCAATTTAATTTTTTCGAGTTCTTAATAAGGAAAATTCTAATTATTTATATGTGGTGGCAATACTTTTTGTCTTCTGAATGAATGCTTAAACAGTGCATATTTTTTATATTGAATTTTATGAATGTTAAAATTGTTGGCTCTTGAAAGAATGATGAACAAGAGAAATGTTATTGATGATCTGAAAAATCATGCAATTGATTCTTGAAGCAAGAAAAAGCAGTAAAAAAAAGAAAAAAAAAGAAAAAAGAAAAAAAAAAAGAAGAGAGAAAGAAAAAGCAAGCAGAAAAAGCCAATAGCCCTTAAAACCAAAAGGCAAGGGTAAAAAGGATCCAAGGCTTTGAGCATTAACGGATAGGAGGGCCCAAGGAAATAAAATCCAGGCCTAAGCGGCTAAATCAAGCTGTCCCTAACCATGTGCTTGTGTCATGAAGGTCCAAGTGAAAAGCTTGAGACTGAGTGGTTAAAGTCGTGATCCAAAGCAAAAAGAGTGTGCTTAAGAGCTCTGGACACCTCTAACTGGGGACTCTAGCAAATCTGAGTCACAATCTGAAAAGGGTTCACCCAATCATGTGTCTGTGGCATTTGTGTATCCGGTGGTAATACTGGAAAACAAAGTGCTTAGGGCCACGGCCAAGACTCATAAAAGTAGTTGTGTTCAAGAATCAACATACTTAACTAGGAAAATCAATAATACTATCTGAATTCTGAGTTCCTATGGATGCCAATCATTCTGAATTTCAAAGGATAAAGTGAGATGCCAAAACTGTTTGGAAGCAAAAAGCTACTAGCCCCGCTCATCTAATTAGAATATGAGCTTCACTTAAAACTCTGAGATATTATTGCTTCTTGATTTCTTTTTATCCTCTTTTATTCATCTAGTTGCTTGGGGACAAGCAACAGTTTAAGTTTGGTGTTGTGATGAGCGGATATTTTATACGCTTTTTGGGGGTAATTTCATGTAGATTTTAGTATGTTTTAATTGGTTTTTAGTAGAATATTATTAGTTTTTAGGCAAAAATCATATTTCTGGACTTTACTATGAGTTTGTGTGTTTTTCTATGATTTCAGGTATTTTCTGGCTGAAATTGAGGGAGCTGAGCAAAAATCTGATTTAGGCTGAAAAAGGACTGCTGATGCTGTTGGATCCTGACCTCCCTGCACTCGAAATGGATTTTCTGGAGCTACAGGAGTTCAATTGACGCGCTCTTAACGGCGTTGGAAAGTAGACATCCAGGGCTTTCCAGCAATATATAATAGTCCATATTTTGCGCAAAGATAGACGACGTAACTTGGCGTTGAACGCCAAGTACATGCTGCTGTCTGGAGTTAAACGCCAAAAACACGTCATGATCCGGAGTTGAACGCCCAAAACACGTTATAACTTGGAGTTCAACTCCAAGAAAAGCCTCAGCTCGTGGATAGCTTTAGTCTCAGCCCCATCACACACCAAGTGGGCCCCAGAAGTGGATTTCTGCACCAATTATCTTAGTTTATTCATATTCTGTAAACCTAGGTTACTAGTTTACTATTTAAACAACTTTTAGAGACTTATCTTGTACCTCATGACATTTTCAGATCTGAATTACATACTTTTTGATGGCATGAGTCTCTAAACTCCATTGTTGGGGGTGAGGAGCTCTGCAGCATCTCGATGAATTAATGCAATTACTTTTGTTTTCCATTCAAACACGCTTGTTCTTATCTAAGATGTTCATTCGAACTTAATTATGGAGAAGGTGATGATCCGTGACACTCATCACCTTCCTCAATCCATGAACGTGTGCCTGACAACCACCTCCGTTCTACATCAGATTGAATGAGTATCTCTTAGATTCCTTAATCAGAATCTTCGTGGTATAAGCTGGATTGATGGCGGCATTCATGAGAATCCGGAAAGTCTAAACCTTGTCTGTGGTATTCCGAGTAGGATTCTGGGATTGAATGACTGTGACAAGCTTCAAACTTCTGAAGGCTGGGCGTTAGTGACAGACGCAAAAGAATCAATAAATTCTATTCCAACCTGATTGAGAACCGACAAATGATTAGCCGTGCTGTGACAGAGCATTTGGACCATTTTCACTGAGAGGATGGGAAATAGCCATTGACAACGGTGACACCGTACATAGAGCTTGCCATGGAAGGAACCTTGTGTGTGGGAAAAGGATTTCAAGGAAGAGTTGAAGTTCAGAGGACAAGGCATCTCCAAAACCCCAACATATTCTCCATTAATAAAGTAACAATTCCTTATTCCAAATACTTTGACTTCTTACAATTAAAACCAAATAACCTTATTGGTATCCTGACTAAGATTAATAAAATAAACATAGCTTGCTTCAAACCAATAATCTCCGTGGGATCGACCCTTACTCACGTAAGGTATTACTTGGACGACCCAGTGCACTTGCTGGTTAGTTGTACGGATTGCAAATTCATGCACCATCTCCTTTTGCCATAAACATGTTTGCATGATGCTTACTTGATGAGACTTTTAGCTTATTTTTTGGTTTTGATGATTAATTTTTGCACAAAAACAAATAAGGGGGATGTCATTCCACTGTTTTATATTTGTTATTTCTCTTGTTTGTGGTTTTGGTAATGTAGAATCAGGTCAATTGTTCAAACCTTTGATATAGGAAGACCTTTTTGATATACTTAAAGGAATGAGATCGTAATAGCTTAACTGCATGCTAGAGTGTAATGTATCTGTTAATTATTAATCACCACTTGCCCTTTTAATTCTATGGTAGGTCTGCTACATGATATTGCTTTTGTCCATAATGTATTGCCTTTGAGATTTTATCTTACGTACCTTCTATATTTGTTATAGTGCTATGGCAAACAAGAAAGACTAAGCTTTAAGGTCGAGCATCTCAATGAGAAATATCATCTATGAACAAGAAGAACAAATTGAATTAGGTCCTTGTTAATCCCAATTAATATAATCTGTGAAAAAAAGTTGAGGATTGAACGGTGGTTCTATGGTTAATATCATTGGTGAGCTAGAAGATATTGCATCAAGCCCTTCACAAACACCTTTAGTACCGCATACTAATCATGATGGTAAGTGATCCTTTATTGCAATTTTTTTAATTTGAGTGTTGTGACTATTATTGATTTCACCTTAAGATGTTTGCATCTGACCAACTTTAGCCTGTCGTAAAAGAGTTATTAAAGTTTTAGTTTCTCAAAATACGCTTAGTTTGGCTATGCATTGGCTCTTAAGTTCACAATGATTCTTCAACACACACACATGCATGGATTGAGATCAGCACATTATAAGAAATGGTGAAATTGCACTTTTATAAAATTAGATTGAATGAATAGATAGATGTCTTTTAGAAATTCTCTCCTTTCGGTTCTAAACATTCTTATTCTTGATAATAGGACCAGCTTTAGCACCTCAAGCTAATGATAATGATAGTAAGTAATCATGTTATATCTTTAGTTTAATACTAATAATAAATGTGTAGTATTCTCCGTATAATTGCCTTTTATTTATTGATTCCCATAAAAGGACCAACAACTAAGAGAAAAAGGGATCTGACAAAGTGCCTTAAAACTCATGGTTTAAGCTATGAGGATTGGTTGCCAATTAGATTAAATAAGCAAGGTCAACCAATTGGCTACAATCGTGCCAAGTTAAGCAGTCATTTGGGGACTTTGGTTAGAAATGCACGCCTTGCTTCATTGACATACACAAGTTTGCGTGGACTTAAAGATAATTGGGAAATTTTGTGGGAAGTGATGCGTGAGCATATTTCTTATCTTTTCCTAGTAAATTTGCATTTAAATTGCTAAGTTTAATCAAGAATTAATTGTCTTTTAGCCACTATGGATGCTACTTTGAGTCTTGTGCAATTTTGTGTATTTTAGGTAGTATTTGGCTGGATCTGATGGAGAGGAAGCTTGCACAAATAGAAGGAGCTCAAGAATTAAAGAAGATGATCAGCGAGGAGCAACGCGTGCATATACCTGATGCGTACGTGTGATTTGGAGCTTTCCAGGATGACGCGTGCACGTGGATGACGTGTACGCGTGATTTGAAGAATTGCACAGCGACGCGTGCGCGTACCGGACATACGCGTGACTGACGCGAACGCATGACATGTGCCACGTGCAGAAAATGCTGGGGGCGATTTCTGGGCTATTTTTGACCTAGTTTTTAGCCCAGAAAGCACAGATCAGAGGCTGTAGAATGGAGGACTCAAGGGAACACTTCCTGTTACTTCCCAAGTTAGGCGTGGGTCCTACGAAGCAAGTGGTCCCCATCCATCACTTGAAGACTTGCTGATTGCCATAATTAATTCTAATTTAAATTTAAATATTAGAGGAAAAGATATTAGTTTAGATATTAGATTTTAAATTAATGAGGATTAGATATAAAAGATTTTAGGATTCTATACCAAGGGAGATCCCCATTCCAGACTACCAAAATACATTTTACCTTAATCCTTATTTTCTTTGAGTCATGAGCAACTAAACCTCCACTGTTAAGGTTAAGAGCTTTGTCTATTTGTATGGATTGATTTAATTGCTTTTTGTATTTTAATTCATGTATGGATTTATAATTTAAGAATTGTTTTCGCTCTTTATCTTATGAATTTGGGTGGAACAGAAGTATGACCCTCTTTCTATTTGAGTTTTTGTATAACTTGGAAAAGCTCTTTACTTGAACAACAGCTTGAAAAAACATTCTCCTTAATTTTAATTATCTGGACTTAACGGGATACATGACATATAATCCTTTTATTTTTGGGTAATTAGAGTTTTTGTGGCATGTAAACTGGAATTTGATCATCACCCTCTAATTGGAATTAATTGACCAAGGAATAGGAAGTTGATAAATTTTAGGGGAGATGCCGTTGCCGGGGATTGATAGTGATTAACAACTATTAGTTGTTTGATTGCTTAGACTATGTGTTTTATTTTTAAATTTATTTAAATTTTATTTTAAATATTTTCGAAAAAATATTTAAAAAACTTTTTAGCATCAATATTTTTAGTAATTTCTGAAATTAAGTTTGGTGTTTCCTAGTTCAGGTTATCTCACTGGGAATTCTCTACACTCTGACGTAGAGAGTTCCATCTTTTCTTGTCTTTTGTTTGTTTATGCATAGGAACAGAGACAAAGAACATCTCGTAGACTTTGATCCTGGACCTGAAAGGACTTTCAGGCGACGTTTACAACAAGCAAGACTTTACAAGGCTGCAGAATCCACTATAGATCCTAACAATGCTGATAATGCCAATGTGACAAATCCGAATGGGAATGAGCAACAAAGAAGAGTACTTGGCTCTTACTCTGCTCCTACTGCAGATCTGTATGGAAAAAGTATTGTGGTGCCTCCTATAGCTGCGAACAACTTTGAGTTGAAGCCACAACTGGTCACCCTGGTGCAATAAAACTGCCATTATCATGGTCTTCCCCACAAAGACCCAAATCAATTTATTTCTAGTTTTCTGCAGATTTGTGATACTGTGAAGACAAATAGAGTGAACCTAAAGGTGTACAAACTCATGCTCTTCCTGTTTGCTCTGAGGGATGGAGCAAAGCTATAGCTAGATTCCCAACCCAAGGAGAGTTTGGATACTTGGAACAAGATGGTTATTGAGTTTCTCAATAAATTTTTCCCACCAAAGAAGCTGACTAAGCTTAGGGTGGAGGTTCAGACCTTCAGACAGAAGGATGGTTAAACTCTATATGAAGCTTGGGAGAGATACAAGCTACTGACTAGGCAATGCCCTCCAGACATGTTCCCCAAATGGACTCAACTAGATATCTTTTATGAAGGCTTGGGTAAAATATCTAAGATGTGCTTAGACAATTCTGTAGGAGGTTCATTGCACAAGAAGAAGACACCGGAGGAGACTATTGAGCTTATTGAATTGGTTGCTAGCAACCAATATTTATACTCATCTAACACGAATCCTGTGAACTCTGAGACTCCTCAGAAGAAGGGTGTCATGGAAGTAGAAGCTCTTAATGCTATTCTTGCTCAAAACAAGCTTATGTCTCAGCAAATAAGTCTACTTACTCAACACATGGGTGGCATACAAGTCTCAGCTATCAACACCCAAAATCCACCTCAAGATGTCTCCTATGACATGGCAGGAAATCTAGTACAAAATGATAATTATGATTATGCTCAAGCCTCTTTTGAACAGGTCAATTACATGGGTATTGGTTCTAGAAATCCCAATAATGACCCCTATTCTCATACAAACAATCAAGGGTGGAGAAATCACCCAAATTTTGGGTGGAGAGACCAACCTCAGAGACCTCAGAATTTCAACAATAATTCTCAAGACGGCATCCAATAGAACAATTACAATAACCTCCAATTTCAGTCTCAGCAGCAACAACCACCTCAGCAGGTTAACTCTAAATCCCAAGAAGATTCTAATTAGGAGATGATGAGGAGTTTTATGCAGGAAACAGAGCCTCCATTAGAAACTTGGAAGTACAAATCGGCCAGCTGAGCAAACAAATACCTAAGAGGTCTGCAAGTACATTTCCAGGTGATACAGTGGTGAAACCAAGAGAAGACTGCAAGGTTATTCAATTGAGAAGTGGTAAAGTAGCTGGCCCTGAGACCAAGGCCAATGAAGAATTAATTGCAAAAGAAGCTCCAAAGGAGAAGAAGGAAGAAGTAAAGTGCGCCCCTCCTAAGCGTGCTGACAACCCATTCCCTGATTCTCTTGACACTTATCCTACCTTGCCGAAGGCTCCTGAATACAAGCCAAAAATGTCATATCCTCAGAGGCTTCAGAAGGCTTCCAAAGAAAAGAAGTTTTCTAAATTTTTAGATGTCTTCAAGAAGCTACAGATCAACATTCTTTTTACAGAGGCTCTTGAGCAAATGCCTCTCTATGCTAAATTTATGAAAGTATTATTGACCCACAAGAGGAATTGGAAGGAACAAGAAACAGTGGTGTTAACTAAAGAATGCAGTGCCATTATTCAACATAACCTTCCTGAGAAGATGCCAGATCCAGGGAGCTTTATAATTCCTTACACCCTTAGAGATGTCACCATTCAGAGAGATTTATGTGATCTTGGAGCTAGCATCAATCTAATGCCACTTTCAGTGATGAAAAAGCTTCAAATTGAGGAGGTAAAACCCACTCATATTTCTCTTTAACTTGCTGATCTTTCTGTTAAATTACATGTGGGTGTTGTTGAGGATTTACTTATTAAAGTAGGACCATTTATTTTTCCTATTGATTTTGTTATATTAGACATGAAAGAGGAGGTAAAATCCTTTATTATACTTGGTAGACCCTTTTTAGCTACAGGTAGAGCTCTGATCGATGTGCAAAAGGGTGAATTAACCCTGAGGGTCAATGAAGAACAGGCGGTCCTAAATGTTTTTGAGGCTCTCAAACACCCTAATGATTCTGAAGGGTGCATGAAAATAGATGTTATTGAACCACTTGTTCAAGAGGTACTGAAAGCTGAGGTGCTTAATGACATTCTGGATCCTGTTTCTGAGTATGAATTAGTTGAAGTTGATGATTCACCACCCCAGAAGGCTATGGTTCACACGCCTAAAGTAGAGGAGGAAGCCCCCAAGCTTGAGCTCAAACCTTTACCTCCTTCTCTAAAATATGTATTCTTGCGTGAAAATGATTCCTATCCAGTGATTATTAGCTCTTCTCTAAAGCCTGAAGAGGAAGAGGTGCTTGTTTCAGTGCTCAGGAGCCATAAAATAGCTCTTGGGTGGACCATTAGTGACTTAAAGGGGATTAGTCCAACCAAGTGTATGCACAAGATCCTTCTTGAAGAAGATGCTAAACCAGTTGTGCAACCACAGAGGAGACTCAATCCAATCATGAAAGAAGTAGTCCAAAAAGAGGTAATGAAATTATGGGAAGCAGGTATTATTTACCCTATTTCTGACAGTCCTTGGGTAGGTCCTGTGCAGGTAGTTCCCAAGAAATGAGGGATGACAGTGATCAAGAATGGAAAAAATGAGCTTATTCCTACAAGAACAATCACAGGATGGAGAATGTGTATAGACTATAGGAGGCTCAACACTGCTACAAGGAAGGATTATTTCCCCCTGCCTTTCATTGATCAAATGCTTGAGAGGTTAGCTGGTCATGCTTTTTATTATTTTCTAGATGGATATTTTGGATATATAATCAAATTGCAGTGGACCCTCAAGATCAAGAGAAGACAGCATTCACATGCCCCTTTGGAGTATTTGCCTACAGGAGAATGCCATTTGGACTTTGTAATGCTTCAGCAACTTTTCAGAGGTGTATGCGTTCAATTTTTTCTGACATGGTTGAAAAGTTCATTGAGGTATTTATGGATGAATTTTTTGTTTTTGGTAATTCTTTTGAATCCTGCCTTAAGCATTTATCTCTTGTCTTGAAACGGTGTCAAGAATCAAACCTTGTTTTGAATTGGGAAAAATGCCATTTTATGGTCACAGAAGGTATTGTTCTTGGACACCGGATTTCAAGTAAGGGGATTGAGGTTGACAAAGCAAAGGTAGAGGTAATTGAAAAACTACCACCACTAGCAAATGTTAAGGCAGTCAGGAGTTTCTTGGGTCATGCTGGATTTTATAGGAGATTTATAAAGGACTTTTCTAAAATTGCTAAACCATCGAGCAACCTGTTGGTTGTTAATGTTCCTTTTGCCTTTGATTCTAATTTTCTGCATGCTTTTGAAACTCTGATAGCAAACCTTACCTCTGCTCCCATTATAGCTCCCCCTGACTGGGATTTACCATTTGAATTGATGTGTGATGCCAGTGATTTTGCTATAGGAGCTGTTTTAGGACAGAGGCATGGTAAGCTTGTAGATGTCATTTAATATGCCAATCGTGTGTTAAATGATGCACAAAAGAATTACACAACTACAGAAAATGAATTATTAGCTGTTGTGTATGTTGTTGATAAGTTTAGGTCCTATTTACTTGGTTCTAAGGTTATTATTTATACTGATCATGCTGCTTTGAAGTACCTTCTAACCAAATAGGATTCTAAACCAAGATTAATCAGATGAGTGTTGCTCCTTTAGGAGTTTGATATTGAGATAAAAGACATGAAAGGGTCAGAAAATCAAGTAGCTGACCATCTCTCCAGAATTGAGCCTGAAGCTGGAGTACAACCACCCACAGCTGTGACTGAGACATTTTTGGACGAGCAGTTGTTTCTCATTCAGCAGGCTCCATGGTTTGCAAACATTACAAATTATAAGGCCATAAATTTTATTCCAAAGGAGTACAGTAGGTAACAAGTAAAGAAGCTATTGACAGATGCAAATTACTACATTTGGGAGGAACCATACCTTTTAAAAAGGTGTTCAGATGGTATCATCCGGAGATGTGTCCCAGATGAAGAAACACAGCAGATTCTCTGGCACTGTCATGGTTCAGATTATAGAGGCCACTTTGGTGGTGAAAGGACAGCTATAAAGGTCCTTCAGAGCGGGTTCTACTGGCCGACTCTCTTCAGGGATTCAAGAGCATTTCTGAAGCACTGTGATAGATGTGAAAAAGCCACAAATCTCCCTGCCAAGCATGAAATGCCACAGCAGGGGATTCTGGAGGTGGAGTTGTTTGATTTGTGGGGTATTGATTTCATGGGACCTTTCCCACCATCACATTCAAACAACTATATTCTAGTGGTAGTTGACTATGTGTCCAAGTGGGTGGAAGCTGTGGCTTTACCCACCAATGATGCCAAGGTGGTAATGAGCTTTCTTCAGAGATATATCTTTAGCCGGTTTGGTGTCCCAAGGACCCTCATTAGTGACGGAGGAAGCCACTTCTGCAACAAACAGCTGGACTCTCTTCTGTGGAGATATGGAGTCCATCATAAAGTGGCAACCCCCTATCACCCTCAGACAAGTGGACAGGTTGAAGTTTCCAACAGGGAACTTAAGAGGATTTTAGAGAAGACCGTCAGTGTCTCAAGAAAGGACTGGTCTAGGAAGCTTGATGATGCTCTCTGGGCATACCGGACAGCGTATAAGACTCACATTGGCATGTCTCCTTATCAGTTGGTCTATGGGAAGGCCTGTCACTTGCCAGTTGAGCTGAAACATAAAGCTTACTGGGGCAATCAGGTATCTGAATCTTGATTCAGAAGCTTCAGGAATTAAGCGAATGCTCCAGTTAAATGAGCTTGATGAATTCAGATATTCAGCTTATGAGAATGCCAAGCCCTATAAGGAGAAGACCAGGTTATTACATGTTAAGAAGATTGCCATCAGAGTATTTGAGCCAAGACAGAGAGTTCTTCTATATAATTCAAGGCTCAAATTCTTTCCCGGGAAGCTGAAATCCCGGTGGTCAGAACTATTTGTGGTTACCAGAGCTTCACCATATGATCATGTGGAAATACAGGAAGAGAATTCTTACAGAAAATTTACAATGAATGGCCAGAGGTTGAAGCACTACCTTGGAGGTGAGATTGATCGACAGAGGTCTGCTCATCTGCTGAATTAGCAGAACTGACCGTCAAGCTAGTGACGTTAAAGAAGCGCTTGTCGGGAGGCAACCCGATAATTTTGTATCCTTAGTTATTTTCGTAGTGGTAGTTTTCTTATTTATTTGATTTTTATTTAGTTCTATCTGATCAAGCAGGTATTTGAGAATAGGAACTGAACACTTCAAAAAAAAAGAGACGAAGAAGAAACTTACCCGAGAGATGAGCAGGAGTGGCGTTGGAACTATGCCTTATGCACAAACAAGGTCACGCATATGCGTACCTCACGCATGCGCGTCGTTTACACCTTTAGCCATCCACGCGTGCGCATCCCAGACGCACATGCGTGACCTTGAAAATCAGCGTAAATGGGTATTCTGGTAGAAAGTTACGCGCGGGGAGCAGAAAGTGTGCTTTGTGCACAAATTGGCTCACGCGTACGCGTCCACTGCACTTTTGACACTCCACGCGTACACGTCAAGCACGCGCATGCATGGATGAGTAAAATCAGCGTAAAAGGTGTTTTGCCAGGAAGTTATGCTGCTGTGGGGCTGGAACTATGATGGGCGCACAAGCCCCACCACACGGATGCGTCCCTGACGCGTTCGTGTCGTTTTCCCATTCTGGCCGTCCACGTGTACGCGTCGCTTGAAATTCGTGTGATCCACGCCTACGCGTACCTCACGCATACGCGTCGTATGCAACGCCCAATTAAACCACCTCAGCGCCTGATTTCAAATCATCCACCTCCCAAATACTAATTCTCTCTTGTTCTTTTATCTTTTTCTTCTTCTTTCATCATATTAATTGCTTTTATGTCTCTCTCTGTTTGCAGTTCTTCTTTTCTTGAGGACAAGCAAACCTTTAAGTTTGGTGTTGACGCTTCGCTTATGGCTTTTCTGTCTAGCACCAAAGGGAGAAGAATGTTCTTCATGAAGGAATGAGATGACCACCTTCATAACTGAGGTGGTTGAGTTCCTTTCATTCTATTTCTCTTTCGTTCTTATTGTATTGTCTTCTGTTTCCTGTTGCTTTGATTGCTTGCATGATCTTTAGTACTTATTTTTGTCTCATGTATTACTCACTAAGCTTGAATTCAAAAGAAAAAGAAGTGATGTATTGCATGAGAAATTGAGTTTATATTTAAGAGTAGTCTTATTTACTTAAATGTGGTGGTATTATTTGTGATTTTGAATGCATGACATGAATAGTGCATATTTGAATTTGAATCAAAAGATGTTGATGTATAAGGAATAGGAATTTAGAGAATTATTATGACTTCTCTGAAATAAATAAAAATTTAATCCTTGAAGCAAAAGAAACAGCAAAAAAATTACACATAATAATAAAACCTAGTTCCAAGGCTCTGAGCATCAATGACTAGGGAGGTCAGACATGATTAAAAGCTCAAAGAGTTATTTCCCTAGCCATATGTTTGTGGTGTGAATGTGTCAAGTAATCTTCAAGACAGAACACTTAGAGTCGAGACCAAGTACATTTAACAGAGTATGCCAAAGGCTTTGAGCACCACTGTCTGGGAGTAACTAAAAGAAAAATCAGAACTTAAAGGAAGTTCCCCAGTTAAGTGCTTGTGGTATTTCTATGTCAAGTAACCCTTGAGACAAAACATTTAAAGTCACGGCTAGGCTCAAGGTGCAAAGCACCAAAGAAAAATAAATTAAAGAAAATTATGCTGTATTCAATGATTAAACTGAAGTTTAAAGATCAAAGAATTTATAATATGATCCGGATTCTAATTCTGAATGACACTGACATTCCTCTAATTCAAAGGAGAGTGAGATGCCAAAAGTGTTCAATATTACAATGAATAAACCCCATTTTAAGAAGAGACATGAGGACAAGCAATAATTCAAGTTTGGTATTGTGATGCGTGAGCATCTTTCTCATCTTTTCCTAGTAAATTTGCATTTAAATTGTTAAGTTTAATCAAGAATTAATTGTCTTTTAGCCACTATGGATGCTACTTTGAGTCTTGTGCAATTTTGTGTATTTTAGGTAGCATTTGGTTGGATCTGATGGAGAGGAAGCTTGCACAAATGAAAGGAGCTCAAGAATTAAAGAAGATGATCAGTGAGGAGTGACGCGTGCACATACCTGACGCGTACACGTGTTTTGGAGCTTTCCAGGATGATGCGTGCACGTGGATGACGCGTACGCGTGATTTGAAGAATTGAACCGCGACTCGTGAACGTACCTGACGCATACGCGTGACATGCGAAGATGACCATCGACGTGTACGCGTGACTAACGCGTACGCGTGACATGCGCCACGTGCAAAAAATGCAGAAAGCGCTGGGGGTGATTTCTGGGCTATTTTTGACCCAGTTTTCGGCTCAGAAAGTACAGATCAGAGGCTGCAAAATGGAGGACTCAAGGGAACACATCCTGTTACTTCCCAAGTTAGGCGTGGGTCCTACGAAGCAAGCGGTCCCCATCCATCACTTGAAGACTTGCTGATTACCATAATTAATTCTAATTTAAATTTAAATTTTAGAGGAAAAGATATTAGTTTAGATATTAAATTTTAAATTAATCAGGATTAGATATAAAAGATTTAGGATTCTATACCAAAAGAGATCCCCATTCCAGACTACCAAAATACATTTTACCTTAATCCTTATTTTCTCTGAGTCATGAGCAACTAAACCTCCACTGTTAAGGTTAGGAGCTCTGTCTATTTGTATGGATTGATTTTATTGCTTTTTCTATTTTAATTCATGTATGGATTTATAATTTAAGAATTGTTTTCGCTCTTTATCTTATGAATTTGGGTGGAACGGAAGTATGACTCTCTTTCTATTTAGGTTCTTGTATAACTTGGAAAAGCTCTTTACTTGAACAACAGCTTGAAAACATGATGAGCGGATATTTTATACGCTTTTTGGGAGTAATTTCATGTAGATTTTAGCAAGTTTTAATTAATTTTTAATACAAGTTTATTAGTTTTTAAGCAAAATTCATATTTCTGGATTTTACTATGAGTTTGTGTGTTTTTCTGCGATTTCAGGTATTTTCTGAATGAAATTGAGGGAGCTGAGCATAAATCTGATTTAGGCTGAAAAAGGACTGCTGATGCTGTTAGATTCTGACCTCCCTGCACTCGGAATGGATTTTTTGGAGATACAGGAGTCCAATTGGCGTGCTCTCAATTGGGTTGAAAAGTAGACATCTAGGGCTTTCCATCAATATATAATAGTCCATGCTTTTCACGAAGATAAACGACGTAAACTGGCATTCAACGCCAGTTCCATGTTGCAGTCTGGCGTTCAGCGCCAGAAACAGGTTACAAGTTGGATTTCAACGCCAGAAACAGGTTACAACCTGGCGTTCAACTCCAGAAACAGCCCAAGCACGTGAGAAGCTTAAGTCTCAGCCCCAGCACACACCAAGTGGGCCCCAGAAGTGGATTTCTGCACCAATTATCTTAGTTTACTCATTTTCTGTAAACCCAGGTTACTAGTTTAGTTTTTAAACAACTTTTAGAGACTTATTTTGTACCTGATGACATTTTTAGATCTGAATTTTATACTCTTTGACGGCATGAGTCTCTAAACTCCATTGTTGGGAGTGAGGAGCTCTACAGTGTCTCGATGAATTAATGCAATTCTTTCTGTTTTCCATTCAAACACGCTTGTTCCTATCTAAGATGTTCATTCGCGCTTCACTACGAAGAAGGTGATGATCCGTGACACTCATCACCTTCCTCAATCCATCAACGTGTGCCTGACAACCACCTCCGTTCTACATCAGATTGAATGAGTATCTCTTAGATCTTTTAATCAGAATCTTCGTGGTATAAGCTAGGATTGATGGCGGCATTCATGAGAATCCGAAAAGTCTAAACCTTGTCTCTGATATTCCGAGTAGGATTCTGGAATTGGATGACTGTGACGAGCTTCAAACTCGCGAGTGTTGGGCGTGATGACAAATACAAAAGAATCAATGGATTCTATTCTAATATGATCGAGAACCAACATCTGATTAGCCGTGCTGTGACAGAGCATTTGGACCATTTTCACTGAGAGGATGGGAAGTAGCCATTGACAACGGTGACACCCTACATACAGCTTGCCATGGAAGGAGCTTGTGTGTGGGAAGAGGATTACAAGAGAAAAGCCTGAAATAAAGTAGACAAAGCATCTCCAAAACTCCAACATATTCTCCATTATTGCACAATAAGTGTTTATTTTATGCTCTTTTATTTTTTGTAATTCAACTTGATAATTATAATTGATATCCTGACTAAGAATAATAAAATAATCATAGCTTGCTTCAAGCCAACAATCTCCGTGGGATCGACCCTTACTCACGTAAGGTATTACTTGGACGACCCAGTGCACTTGCTGGTTAGTTGTGCGGATTGCAAAAGTGTGATTGCAATTTCGTGCACTAAGTTTTTGGCGCCGTTGCCGGGGATTGTTTCAGTTTGAACAACTGACGGTGAATCTTGTTGCTTAGATTAGGAAGAATTTAATTTTTTTTTTTTTACTAGGATTGCATCTTTTATTATCCCTTTTAAAAAATTTTTCAAAAATATTATTTTTCTTTAATTAAATTTTCATTTTTTTTATGATTTTAGTGTCATGTTCTAAGTTTGGTGTCAATTGCATGCTTTTCCTTGTCTCTCAATTTTTCGAATTGCATATTCTTTGTTTTTCCTTGATCTTCAAATTGTTCTTGTTTATTTTTCTTGTTTAATCTTTAGTTTTTCTTATTCTGTGTCTTTTCTTGTTTTTCTTGTGCTTTTTCAAAACATTAGTTTTCAAAAAAAAATATTTTATACCTCTTTAAAACACGTTACATTTATAGCTCAATTGGCTAGAGCGTTGGTTCATGTTCTTGATGATTGGGCACCGTTCTTTTAAAAATCTTTTTCAAAAATAATTTTTCTTGATTTAATCTTGTGCCAAACTTTAAGTTTGGTGTTTTCTTGTTAATCTTTCTATAATTTTCGAAAATTTTATTGTGGTTTTCTAAAAATTTTAAGTTTGGTGTTCTTTCTTTTATTCTTGTTGTTCTTGTGGATCTTTAAACTGTTCTTGAGTCTTCTTTGTGTTTGATCTTAAAATTTTTAAGTTTGGTGTTCCTTGGTGTTTTCCCTCCAAAATTTTCGAAAACAAAGAGCATTAGATCTAAAAAATTTTAAGTCTTGTGTCTTTTGTGTATTTTTCTCTTTCATCATAAAATTTAAAATTCAAAAAAAATATCTTTTCTAACTATTTTTAAGCTATATTTTCGAATTTTTTTTTTTAAAAATTCAGATTTCAATTTCAAAATTTTTCAAATCTTATCCTTTTAAAAAAAATAAAAAAAATATCTTTGTCAAAAATATCCTAACCACTTTCTCTCTCCTCAATTTTTCGAAAATCTTCACAAAACATTTTCAAATTTTTATTTTTATTTTTATTTCGTTTTTATTTTATCTTATTTTATTTTATTTTATTCTTTCGAAAATAAATTTTTATATATAATAAAATAAATTCACGTCATCTCCCTTTCTCCATCATGGACATAAGTGGAAATCAACAGTCTAGAAGGACTCTGGGGTCATATGCTAACCCCATTACTGCTTCATATGGGAGTAGTATCTGTATCCCTCCATTGGAGTCAGTAGTTTTGAGTTGAATCCTCAGCTCATTATCATGGTGCAGCAAAGTTGCCAGTATTTCGGTCTTCCACAGGAAGAACCTATAGAGTTTCTGGCACAATTTTTACAAATTGCTGATACAGTACATGATAAGGAAGTAGATCAGGATGTCTACGGATTATTACTGTTTCCATTTGCTGTAAAAGACCAAGCTAAGAGGTGGTTAAATAACCAACCTAAGGACAGCATAAAGACATGGAAACAGCTGTTAGAAAAATTCCTGAATCACTATTTTCTTTCAAAACGGATGACACAGCTAAGGCTGAGCATCCAAGGCTTTAAACAAGGAGATAATGAATCTCTTTATGATGCTTGGGAGAGATACAGAGAGATGCTAAGAAAATGCCCCTCTGAAATATTTTAGAGTGGGTGCAGTTAGACATCTTCTATTATGGCCTTACAGAGAGAGCTCAGATTTCTCTAGACCACTCAGCTGGTGGATCTATACACATGAGAAAGACAATAGAAGAAGCTCAAGAGCTCATTGATATAGTTGCCAAAAATCAGCATCTGTACCTAAGCAGTGAACCTTCTATAAAAGAAAAGGCTAAAACAGTAACTGCTGAACTGAGTCCTACAGAACAAGTTACTGAATTCAATCAGCAACTGGATTTTCTAACAAAACAGCTAGCCGAATTCAAGGAAATACTACAAGAAATAAGAATGGCTAATATGAATATGGAAGTACAGTTGAAGCAAACAGAACAGCAATTATCAAAACAAATAACAGAAGAGTGCCAAGCAGTTCAATTAAGAAGTGGAAAAACATTAAATACCTCACTTCAAGATAGCAGGAAGCCAAGAAATGAGCAAACTAACCAAAATCCCTCTGAGGACAGTAAGAGCCCAGAAAGGAATAATTCTGGCGCTCAAACACCAGAAAATGAGTGGAAAGCTGGCGTTGAATGCCCAAACCATGCTCAGTCCTGGCGTTCAACGCCAGAAACAAGCAAGGAATTGGCGTTGAACGCCCAAAGGGAGCACAGTTCTAGCGTTTAGACGCCAAAAGCAAGTAAGGAGCTGGCGTCTAACGCCACTCCAGCTTCCACCCCTGGCATTCAAATGCCAGTAGGGAATCAGACACATACTAGTACTGATAATAACCCTTCTAAAAAGGCTTCCCAACCCACATCTGTAGGCAATAAACCTGCAGCAACTAAGGTTGAGGAATACAAAGCCAAAATGCCTTATCCTCAGAAAATCCACCAAGCGGAACAGGATAAGCAATTTGCCCGCTTTGCAGACTATCTCAGGACTCTTGAAATAAAGATTCCGTTTGCAGAGGCACTTGAGCAAATGCCTTCTTATGCTAAGTTCATGAAAGAGATCTTAAGTCATAAGAAGGATTGGAGGAAAACTGAAAAAGTTTACCTCACTGAAGAATGCAGTGCAGTCATTCTGAAAAGCTTACCTGAGAAGCTCAAAGATCCCAAAAGCTTTATGATACCATGCACATTAGAGGGTACTTGTACCAAGCAAGCTCTATGTGATCTTGGGGCAAGTATCAACCTAATACCTGCATCTACTATCAAAAAGCTTGGTTTGACTGAAGAAGTCAAACCAACCCGGATATGTCTCCAACTTGCTGATTACTCCATTAAATACACATCAGGCGTGATTGAAGACATGATTGTCAAGGTTGGGCCATTTGCCTTTTCTACTGACTTTGTGGTGCTGGAAATGGAGGAGCACAAGAGTGCAACTCTCATTCTAGGAAGACCTTTCCTAGCAACTGGCCGAACCCTTATTGATGTTCAAAAAGAGGAAGTAACCCTGAGAGTCAATGAGGATGAGTTCAAGTTGAATGTTGTCAAAGCCATGCAGCATCCAGACACCCAAAATGACTACATGAGCGTTGATATTATTGACTCTCTGGTAAAAGAAGTCAATATGGCTGAGAGTCTCGAATCAGAGCTAGAGGATATCTTTAAAGATGTTCAGCCTGATCTGGAGGAACTAGAGAGAATAATAGAACCTCAGAAAATCCCTCGAGAAGAGGAGAAACCTCCCAAACCCGAGCTCAAACCATTACCACCATCCCTGAAATATGTATTTCTGGGGGAAGGTGATACCTTTCCTGTAATCATAAGCTCTACCTTAGAGCCACAGGAAGAGGAAGCACTAATTCAAGTGCTAAGGACACACAAGACAGCTCTTGGGTGGTCCATCAGTAATCTTAAGGGCATTAGCTCAGCCAGATGCATGTACAAGATCCTGTTGGAGGGTGATGCTAAGCCAGTGGTTCAACCACAAAGGCGGCTGAATCCAGCCATGAAGGAGGTGGTGCAGAAAGAGGTCACTAAATTACTAGAGGCTGGGATTATCTATCCTATTTCTAATAGCCCCTGGGTAAGCCCTGTCCAAGTCGTCCCTAAGAAAGGAGGCATGACAGTGGTCCATAATGAAAAAAATGAACTGGTTCCTACAAGAACAGTTACAGGGTGGTGTATGTGTATTGATTACAGAAGACTCAATACAGCCACCAGAAAGGATCATTTTCCTTTACCATTCATAGACCAGATGCTATAAAGACTGACAGGTCATGAATACTACTGCTTCCTGGATGGATATTCAGGTTATAATCAAATTGCAGTAGATCCCCAGGATCAAGAGAAAACAACATTCACATGTCCATCTGGAGTATTTGCATACAGAAGGATGCCATTTGGTCTGTGCAATGCACCTACAACCTTTTAAAGGTGCATGCTCTCTATTTTCTCTGATATGGTGGAAAAATTTTCTAGAAGTCTTCACGGATGACTTTTCAATATTTGGAGACTCATTCAGCTCCTGTCTTGACCATCTAGCACTTGTTCTAAAGAGGTGCCAAGAGACTAACTTAGTTTTAAACTGGGAGAAATGTCACTTTATGGTGACTGAAAGAATTGTCCTTGGGCACAAAATTTCAAACAAGGGAATAGAGGTGGATCAAGCTAAGGTAGAGGTAATTGAAAAATTACCACCACCAGCCAATGTTAAGACAATCAGAAGCTTTCTGGGGCATACAGGATTCTATAGGAGGTTTATAAAGGATTTTTTAAAAATCGCCAAACCTCTAAGTAATCTGCTAGCTGCTGACACGCCATTTATCTTTGATCAGGAGTGTCTGCAGGCGTTTGAGACTCTGAAAGCTAAGCTGGTCACAGCACCAGTCATCTCTGCACCAGACTGGACATTACCATTTGAATTAATGTGTGATGCCAGTGACCATGCCATTGGTGCAGTGTTGGGACAAAGGCATGACAAGCTTCTGCACGTCATTTATTATGCTAGTCGTGTTCTAAATGATGCACAGAAGAACTACACAACCACAGAAAAAGAGTTACTTGCAGTGGTTTACGCTACTGACAAGTTCAGATCATATTTAGTGGAATCAAAAGTGGTTGTGTATACTGATCATGCTGCTCTTAAATATCTACTCACAAAGCAGAATTCAAAACCCAGACTCATCAGATGAGTGTTGCTTCTATAAGAATTTGATATAGAAATAAGAGACAGAAAAGGGACAGAGAACCAAGTAACAGATCACCTGTCCCGAATAAAACCAGTAGAAGGGGCGTCCCTCCTTTTTACTGAGATCTCTGAAAACTTTCTAGATGAGCAACTCTTGGCCATCCAGGAAGTGCCATGGTTTGCAGACATTGCAAACTACAAGGCAGTGAGATTCATACCCAAAGAGTACAGTAGGCAGCAATCAAAGAAATTGATCACAGATGCAAAGTACTATCTTTGGGATGAACCATATCTCTTCAAGAGATGTGCAGACGGAGTAATCTGTAGATGTGTGCCTAAAGAAGAAGCACAGAAGATCCTCTGGCACTACCATGGATCACAGTATGGAGGACATTTTGGAAGTGAGCGAACAGCCACAAGAGTCCTCCAATGTGGCCTCTACTGGCCTACTCTCTATAAAGATTCCTGAGTGTTTGTACTTAATTGTGACAGTTGCCAAAGATCTGGTAATCTGCCTCACAATTATGCCATGCCTCAACAAGGGATCTTGGAGATTGAGTTGTTTGATGTATGGGGTATTGACTTCATGGGGCCTTTCCCACTATCATACTCAAACACTTATATTCTGGTGGCAGTGGATTATGTATCCAAATGGGTGGAAGCTATTGCAACACCCACTAATGACACTAAGACAGTGTTAAAATTCCTCCAGAAACACATTTTCAGCAGATTTGGTACCCCTAGAGTATTAATCAGTGATGGGGGCACTCATTTTTGTAATAAACAGCTTTACTCTGCTTTGGTTCATTATGGAGTTATCCACAGGGTGGCCACTCTATATCATCCACAGACAAATGGGCAAGATGAAGTCTCAAATAGAGAACTTAAAAGAATCCTGGAACGGACTGTGATTAACCGTAGAAGGGATTGGGCAAGAAACTTGGATGATGCTCTATGGACATACAGAACAGCATTCAAGACCCCTATAGGGACCTCTCCATACTAGCTTGTGTATGGAAAGGCATGTCACTTGCCAGTGGAACTGGAACATAAGGCCTACTGGGCAACCAGATTCCTGAATCTTGATGCCAAGTTAGCTGGAGAAAAATGATTGCTTCAGTTAAATGAGCTAGAGAAATTTAGACTCAATACTTTCGAGAATGCAAAAATTTACAAAGAGAAAGCAAAAAGATGGCATGATAAGAAACTGTCTTTCAGAGTCTTTGAGCCAGGGCAGAAAGTTTTGCTATTTAATTCTAGGCTCAGATTACTCCCCGGAAAATTGAAATCCCGGTGGAGAGGACCATATGTGATTACAAGTGTGTCACCATATGGATACGTAGAGCTTCAAGATAATGATTCTAATAAAAAGTTCATTATTAATGGACAGAGAGTCAAATATTATCTTGAAGGCAATTTTCAGCAAGAATGCTCAAGACTGAGACTTGATTAAAGCTCAGTAATAGTCCAGCTAAAGACAATAAAGAAGCGCTTGCTGGGAGGCAACCCAGCCATTTACAAAGTTTATCTGTTAATTAATTGATTTTTATAGGTATATGTCAAGTATCTTCAAGGTAAAATAGTAGTTGCTTGAGTTCACAGAGTTATAGAAGGATTCAAAGGATAAAAACAGCAAATGGAAGCTCACTGGTGCAAAAACACCAGTAAAAGCTGTTTTAGGCGTTAAACACCCAAAAGAAGCACTTTTTGGGCGTTGAACGCCAGAAAGAAGCACCTTCTGGGTGTTCAACGCCAGATTTACAGCGTCCTGGGCGTTCAGAAAAATGCCCAGTGACGAAGGAGTTCCTGGCGTTCAACGCCAGAAAGAAGCAACAGCTAGGCGTTGAACGCTCAGGAGAAGCAGCGTTTGGGCGTTAAACGCCCAAAACATGCAGCGTTTGGGCGTTTAACACCAGGATGGTGGGAGGAGGTAAATTCATTTTTTCTTCACAAATTTTTAATTTTTTTGTGTTTCAATTCATGATTTCTTGCATAAACACGTTCCAAATTCTCATCCTTCAATTCCAAAAATTTTAATCCTAATTTCTAAAAACCCTAATTTCTAAAATCCCTTTTTCAAAAATAACAAATGTATCTTAGTTCATAGACGCAAATTTTTCCAATCCAATCCAAATCTTTTCTCAAAATTTTTCAAAACTCAATTATCTTTTAAAATCATTTTCAAAATAAAAATTCAGATTTATCTTTTTCAAATATCTTTCACAACTTTTTACTTTTTAATTATATCTTTTTCTTATCATATTTATCTTTCATAAATCATATCTTCTATGTTATCTTTTTAAATTTTTTTTCGAAACCCACCCCCTCCCTTTTAAATCCACATTCGGCCTCCCTCCTCTCATCCACCATTCGACATTATCTCTCGTTCTATCCCTCTCCTTTCTCTTCTTTTTCTTGAGGACAAGCAAACCTCTAAGTTTGGTGTGTTTATCCGTGATCACAAAAACATACTCACTAAGATCATGGCTCCTAAAGGAAAATAATCCACTCCAAGAGGTAAAAAAGAGAATATTCTAAAACCACTTTGGAATCAAGGGAAGTTCTTAACCAAAGAACATTCAGACCACTACCACAAAGTAATGGGTCTAAGGTCAATGATCCCGGAAGTCAAGTTCAATCTGAAAGAAGATGAATATCCGGAGATCCAAGAGCAAATTCAAAACAGGAACTGGGAAATCCTAGCTAATCCTGAAACAAAAGTGGGAAGGAATATGGTTCAGGAGTTCTATGCTAATCTGTGGCAAACAGACAGGCAGAGAATATCTGGAACTGTCCTCTATGACTATTGGACCTTGGTCAGAGGAAAGATTGTTTACATCCACCTTGACAAAATCAGGGAGATCTTTAAGCTGCCTCAGCTGAAAGATGACCCAGACTCCTTTAATAGGAGAATGATGAGAACAAACAAGGGCCTGGACAAGATTCTAGAGGATATATGCATCCCTGGAGCCAGGTGGACCACCAGCACTACTGGCATCCCAATTCAACTCAAGAGAGAAGATCTCAAACCAGTCGCCAGAGGCTGGTTGGACTTTATTGGATGTTCTATATTGCCCACTAGCAACCATTCTGAGGTCACTGTTAAAAGAGCAGTGATGATTCACTGCATCATGTTGGGAAGAGAAGTAGAAGTTCATCAACTAATCTCGTGTGAACTTTACAAAATAGCAAACAAGAACTCCAAAGATGCCAAATTGGCTTATCCAAGCTTAATTTCTATGCTCTGCAAAGATGCTGGAGTGAGGATGGGAATAACTGAGTATATCTCAGTTGAGCGGCCAATCACTAAAATATCAATGGAAAAATAACAGTTGCAGGATGACCCCATCAAGAGGAGAGCACAGGAATTCCTCCCAGAAATCCCTCAATTTGAATACTGGGAGCATCTTGAGGCATCTGTTTCCAAGTTGCAAGAAGCTATGGACCAAATAAAGGAAGAACAGAATAATCAGAATAGCATGCTTTGCAAATTGCTTAGGGAACAAGAGGAGCAAGGGCGTGACTTGAGGGAAATGAAGCGTCAGAAATTAATTCTTGAAGGACCAAGCACCCCACAGACTAGAGGAACATCCACTTCCCAAAATACAGGTTGTTGAGTTTTAATCTTAGCTTTAACTCTGTGATTGTTGTTACTATAGGAATTTACTTTAAAAGTTATATAGGAGTAGTGGTAATTAGTATATCTATTTTTATTTTATTTTCAATTAAGTTATAATTTATTTTTCTCATCATCATCAAACATGAATAAAGTAGTAGATTTTTAGAATAAAGAGATAATTTATATCTTTCGAGTGCTTAATAAGAAAAATTATAATTAATTATATATGGTGGCAATACTTTTTGTCTTCTGAATGAATGCTTGAACAGTGCATATTTTTTATCTTGAATTTTATGAATGTTAAAATTATTGGCTCTTGAAAGAATGAAGAACACGAGAAATATTATTGCTGATCTAAAAAATCATGAATTTGATTCTTGAAGTAAGAAAAAGCAGTGAAAAAAGAAATTTACAAGGAATCATTGGATCAAGAAAAAGAAAAAGCCAATCGCCCTTAAAACCAAAAGGCAAGGGTGAAAAGGATCCAAGGCTTTAAGCATCAGTGGATAAGAAGGCCCAAGGAAGTAAATCCTAGCCTAAGCGGCTAAATCAAGTTGTCCCTAACCATGTGCTTGTGGCATGCAGGTCCAAGTGAAAAGCTTGAGACTGAGTGGTTAAAGTCGTGATCCAAGGAAAAAGAGTGTGCTTAAGAACTCTGGACACCTATAATTGGGGACTTTAGCAAAGCTAAGTCACAATCTGAAAAGGTTCACCCAATTATGTGTCTGTGGCATTTATGTATCCAGTGGTAATACTGGAAAACAAAGTGCTTAGGGCCACGGCCAAGACTCATAAAGTAGCTGTGTTCAAGAATCAACATACTAAACTAAGAGAATCAATAATACTATCTGAATTCTGAGTTCCTATGGATACCAATCATTATGAATTTCAAAGGATAAAGTGAGATGCCAAAACTGTTCAAAAACAAAAAAGCTACTAGCCCCGCTCATCTAAATTAGAATCTGAGCTTCACTTAAAACTCTGAGATATCATTGCTACTTAATTTCTTTTTATCCTATTTTATTTATCTAGTTGCTTGGGGACAAGCAACAGTTTAAGTTTGGTGTTGTGATGAGCGGATATTTTATACGCTTTTTGGGGGAATTTTATGTAGATTTTAGCATGTTTTAATTAGTTTTTAATAGAATTTTATTAGTTTTTAAGCAAAAATCATATTTCTGGATTTTACTATGATGTGTTTTTCTGTGATTTTAGGTATTTTCTAGCTGAAATTGAGGAAGCTGAGCATAAATCTGATTTAGGCTGAAAAATGACTGCTGATGCTGTTGGATTCTGACCTTCCTGCACTCGGAATTGATTTTCTGGCGCTACAGAAGTCCAATTGGCGCGCTCTCAATTGGGTTGGAAAGTAGCCATCAAGAGCTTTCCAGAAATATATAATAGTCCATACTTTGCGCGAAGATAGATGACGTAAACTGGCGTTCAACGCCAGTTCCTTGTTGCAGTCTCGCGTTCAGCGCCAGAAACAAGTTACAAGTTGGAGTTCAACGCCAGAAACAGGTTACAACCTGGCATTCAACTCCAGAAACAGCCCAGGCACGTGAGAAGGTTAAGTCTCAGCCCCAGCACACACCAAGTGGGCCCCAGAAGTAGATTTCTGCACCAATTATCTTAGTTTACTCATTTTCTGTAAACCTAGGTTACTAGTTTAGTATTTAAACAACTTTTAGAGACTTATTTTGTACCTGATGACATTTTTAGATCTGAATTTTATACTCTTTGATGGCATGAGTCTCTAAACTCCATTGTTGGGAGTGAGGAGCTCTGCAGTGTCTCGATGAATTAATGCAATTCTTTCTGTTTTCCATTCAAACACGCTTGTTCCTATCTAAGATGTTCATTCGCACTTCACTATAAAGAAGGTGATGAGTCGTGACACTCATCACGTTCCTCAATCCATGAACGTGTACCTGACAACCACCTCCGTTCTACATCAGATTGAATAAGTATCTTTTAGATCTCTTAATCAGAATCTTCGTGGTATAAGCTAGGATTGATGGCGGCATTCATGAGAATCCGGAAATTCTAAACCTTGTCTGTGGTATTTCGAGTAGGATTCTAGAATTGGATGACTATGACGAGCTTCAAACTCGCGAGTGTTGGGCATGATGACAAACACAAAAGAATCAATGGTTTCTATTCTGACATGATCGAGAACCAACAGCTGATTAGTCGTGCTGTGACAGAGCATTTGGACCATTTTCACTGAGAGGATAGGAAGTAGCCATTGACAACGGTGACACCCTACATACAGCTTGCCATGGAAGGAGCCTTGTGTGTGGGAAGAGGTTTACAAGAGAAAATCCTGAAATAAAGCAGACAAAGCATCTCCAAAACTCCAACATATTCTCCATTATTGCACAATAAGTGTTTATTTTATGCTCTTTTATTTTTCGTAATTCAACTTGATAATTATAATTGATATCCTGACTAAGAATAATAAAATAACCATAGCTTGCTTCAAGCCAACAATCTCCGTGGGATCGACCCTTACTCACGTAAGGTATTACTTGGACGACCCAGTGCACTTGCTGGTTAGTTGTGCGGATTGCAAAAGTGTGATTGCAATTTCGTGCACCAAAACACATTCTCCTAAATTTTAATTATCTGGACTTAACGGGATACATGACATATAATCCTTTTATTTTTGGGTAATTAGAGTTTTTGTGACATATAAACTGGAATTTGATCATCACCCTCTAATTGGAATTAATTGACCAAGGAATTGGCAGTTGATGAATTTTAGGAGAGACTAGAAAGGTCTAAGGAATTAAGGTCTAGTCACATATAGTTTGCCATAAATTAAATCCTGCATGATTAAAATAGTTAGTAAGAAAAGTTAATCCGGAAAAATAGATAACTCTGAAACCTTAACTGCCTTCTCCATACTTTATTCCCAACCCATTTACTTTACTATTTTAATTTCTACGCGATTGTTTAATGCTCTTTGAATATTCAAACACTCCTTCCTTTTTGTCTGACTAAGCCAATCAATCAATCATTGTTGCTTGATCCATCAATCCTCGTGGGATCGACCCTCACTCACCTGAGGTATTACTTGGTACGACCCGGTGCACTTGCTGGTTAGTTTGTGGGTTATAAATTCCGCACGATGAAGCTACTATTGTATTACATTTTTACACTTTTAACTTAGGTGTTTTTCTTTTATTGGCTTCAAAAACTATATATTAATTAACATATCTATGTTCATTATGGTGTAGGAAAAGTTTGACATTGGAGTACTTGGTAAAGAGTGGATTTTCAAAACCTTGGGTTCATCTTGGAGGACATATAAAAGTCGGTTGAAAAAATGGTATTTTAAGGAAAACATGTCACTAGCTTACAATATAAAGAATTGTCCTTGTACTATTCCACTTGATCATTGGAAGATTCTTATTTAATTTTGGAGCCTGATATTATTAAGGTATACTAATTCTTAGCACATAATTTTCTTTATACTATAATTAGTTATACTGATTAATTTTTTCTATTTTTAGGCTTAATTATTCAATTATCTTTTTATGATTTTAAAGGAATAAAACAAGAAGAATAAAGCTAGTAGAGTAAAGAATACAAGTCAACATACAATAGGATAAAAAATATTTGTTGAAATACGTGAAGAGGAGGTAGAATTAATGTGTTTACATTGTCTTATTTGCATTGGTTCATTTTTATTTAATTGTGTTTTTTTTTAATAGGTAATGAAAAACCTTGATAGAAGAGAACTATGTCGGGTAACATGTTCTTTTTAACACACAAGTCAAGAGATGAAAAATCAATGAGTGAGGGAATAAGCAAAATTTTTGTAAGATATGTATTTCTGTTAATATATTTCTTTTGTGTGATATAGATATTTTGTCATAAATTAATGTAGTTTGAATTTTGGATTTTAGTTAGAGCTTGAGGATGCTATAGCTTCACATCCTGAAAAATTAGAAAGCACAAACCAAGATGATATACTTTCCCAAGTGTTTGGAAAAGATCAATCCGATCATGTCTGAACTTATAGTAGAGGTGTTTTAGCTTCAGATTTGTGGGGGCCTAAATCTCAAGTTGAGACAGAAAAGTTAATTAAAGAAGTTAAAGAGAATGCTCAAGCTGAAATTTAGATTATACAACAAAAAATACAAGAAGAGATAGAAACCAAAACTCAAGAAAGAATGGAAGCCATGAAGTCACAGATGTTGTGTGGATTTAATATGTTTTTAAATCAGCTATAAAAAAGCCTCCCAAGAGTAAAGATTCTAAATTTCTCTTTCATGTCAACTACTCTATATGAGAAGGAAGTAGAAGCTACTGCAACAACACATCATGAAGTTACTACGCTAATGAAAAAAAAAGTGTTTATATCTTTCTTTGTATTTTTTCCTTAATAATTAATTATAAAATTTTCTCTTCATAATGTTGTTCTAAAATGTAGTCAATTATTTAATCTACACTAAAATAACTCCAATCTTAGCATTTATAGACTAATAATATCACTAATTTGTCATTTTCATATTTATAATATTAATAATTTTATTATTGTGTATGCCAATTATATCTTGATCATCATTTGTTTTAATTCAACTAAATAATGTAAACATATATAACAATTAGTATAATAATATTATTTTCTTTTGTTATAGGTTCAGAGTAAATCAAAGTCAGCTATTAAAAATATTCTAAAATCATCTACTATTACAGAAGATGTTTTTAAGTCTCAAGCTAAGCAATTACCTCGAACAATGGAGAAGAATGTGATGCTTTCACCAAAACAGAAGCATGTATATTTAGAACTAAAATCAAAACTTTGTAATAATCATATTGAGATTAGTTGAATAGAGTTGATATTACTTTTTCCTTCTTGTTCAGTGAGAATATTGGTATTGGTGTCTTAAAATAGTTGTTATCTTTTTCCAGGCTCTTTATTCTCCTTCTACTCAAGAGGTTCTTGACTTAAAATTAGAGAAAAAGAAACATGATCAACATAAGAAAAAATTAAAGAAGAAGAAAGTGGTGTGTTAGCAATATTGAGATGACAAACTAAAAAAGATTTAGATCTTATATTCTAATTTATTTGTTTGAATTGTTCATATTGATTGAAGATGACAAATTAGAGAAGATTTGGATTTTATAATATTTTGTTTTTTTAGAATTATTTTATGGTAATTTTAACCAATATTAAAGAAAAAAATTTAATTTGTTTATTAGTTTTCTTTTTATTATACTTTGTGTTTATTATGAATTTATCTTCAATGTTTTGTGCATTTAAATTAGTGGTAATAACCGTCTAATATATGTAAAAATAAATAAATAAATGGTTACATATTAAAATATAAATATAGTAAATAGATATTATAGCTATAAATGTTACCGAAAATCTATGGTAATATTTTTCTTATTGTTAACAAAGAAGATTTTTCGTAACATTTTTCAATGTTAGAAAAAAAGATAAATTGTCACATTTGTTAAAATGTTGCTATAGAAGATCTATTGTAATATTCTTAAAGTGTTATTATAGAGATGTATTGTGATATTTTTTTAAGTGTTACAAAAAATATCTATGGTAATATTTTTTTAAATGTTACAAAAAATATCTATTATAACATTTTTTTAAGTGTTACTATGAATGGTTTATTGTAACATTTCTCCTAATATTATTATAGAATATCTTTTGTAATATTTTTACTAAATGTTATTAAATCTTTAGATGAATGTTAGTAAAACTCTTTAGTAACATAAAGTATATTTAACAGTTGTAAAAATGTTACTAATATACATATGTAACATTTTAATATGATTTGGTAACATTTTTTAAATGTTCGTAAAAGTCATGTATGTAGTAGTGTGAGTATGGTGCGGAAATGAATTATTATTTAAAACTAAGTATTAAATATGGTGATTCAACTTTCAGTTATGAACACATAGTTTTCAAATCCAAGAAAATAAGTTTTCAACAGTGTTTATTCAAACCTCATTTTAGATTCTGTACATTGCAAGTTTGCTGAGTTCTTGGGTACTTTGTCGCAACTCTTTTCTTCGGAGTTGTTGAAATGTCAATTGATACTATCATTCTCTCATAATGCTAGAATTCTGAAGAGAATGAAACAACACAGCATGCTCCACCCCTTTTCATGGAAACTCTCAACAATGACCAAAATGAGACACAAAGATTTACACAAGGATCCAAATGAGATATATCCCATGGTTTATATTTGTTAGTAATGACTCTCAACGTGGCTTCAATATTTAGGACTTTTCTAAAAAGCTTATTTTTACCACATTATTTTTCTAAAGAGCTTATTTTTACCACCTTAGTTTGTTCTTTATATGCTAGTATGTGCACTAGTAGTACTCAAGTATCATGTTTTTTTTTATTTTACAAATAAATGTTATTTTAGTTAACATTTTGGAATTATCTATAAGTTTAATATTGTTTATTTAGTATTTTTTATATTAATATCTTAAGTTTAATAAACATGATATAAAGAAAATAGGTTATAGTAAAGAAAAATGGTATAAATTATTGTAATTAGTCATTTTTTTAAACTTGTTTATGAAATTGTGGCAGTTCAAAACCGTCACTTTTTTTTAAAAACACACATAAGTTTATGGCAATTTTGTAACCACTGCAATTTATTTTTTAAATCAACTCACTGAAACAACGGTGGTTTTAAACTACCGCCAAATTAAATAACGCTAATCCTTGGTTTTGCGGTTGTGGTAGCGGTTCATTAGAACCGTCACAAAATCAAATCTCCATCCCCTAAACCGCAACATTTATGGAACCGCCGGTATATTATTTTGCAACAGTTTTAAATCGCCGTAAATCTACCAAAAAACCACCGCAAATTATCGGTTCTCTTGTAGTGACTCTCATCCTCACTCAACACACACACGAAAGGGAGAAGAAATCAGAAAAAGGGAGAACGGGAAGAAGAAGAGAAGAAGAGAGGAGAGGCGAAGGAAGGAAAGAGAGGACGACGTTGGCTAGGGCTCCGCCGCCATCGCCGTCGTCGTTGAGCGCTAGCGAAAAGAGCATAAGGAAAAGAAAAAACATGATGGAGGAGAAAAGAAGGGGGTGCTTCATCGCCGTTGAAGCTCCACCGCCGTTGTTGGGACTTGTTGCCGTCACCATTCTGCCACCGTCGAGCTGCTGTACCGCCGCTGAGGAGCTTGAAGGGAGAAAGGAGTGATGTCTCGCCGCCATCGTGCTCTGTCGCCACGCTGCCATCAACTGGAGCTCGCCATTGAGCTACTGCACCGTCTCCAAGCCGTTGTGTCATGATGCTTGCCACGCGCACCCAATTGGATTTGCTCGCATTTGTGTTCTATGTTTGCTCGGTAATGACCTTTCTTCACTCCATAATCCTTTTCTCTTCTTTTACGTTTAATTTAGGGTTTTCCTTTCAAACTAATGAAAATTAATTAATTTTGCATTCTAGTTTGTGAATTTTGAAAGCCATTTATTGAATTGAGGCTTTGATATCACTCATGTTAAATTTCACTGTATGATGATGATGCTTTCATAAATCTGATTAGTATATCCATTAGAGTTAGTGTTAATTTCTTTTAGGTTGTGTGAATTTGAACTCCAGTACAATGGGTTATTGTTATTATTATCAAACCTAAGAGTACATGGAATCCGTTACAATTTGTTTTTTCAAAATTTTGATTTCATTGTTGATTTTATCAGAGGAAACATGAATTCAAAGGAAGCTGCACAAATTCCTAGAAGAACTACAAGGTCTTTAGCATCATCTTCTGCGTCGATGATGAGCGGATATTTTATACACTTTTTGGCATTATTTTTAGATAGTTTTTAGTAGGATCTAGCTACTTTTTAGTATATTTTTATTAATTTTTAAGAAAAATTCATATTTCTAGACTTTACTATGAGTTTATGTGTTTTTCTGTGATTTCAGGTATTTTCTGGCTGAAATTGAGGGACCTGAGCAAAAATCTGATTCAGAGGCTGAAAAAGGACTGCTGATGCTGTTGGATTCTGACCTCCCTGCACTCAAAATAGAATTTTTGGAGCTTCAGAAACCCAAATGGCGCGCTCTTAATTGCGTTGGAAAGTAGACATCCAGGGCTTTCCAGCAATATATAATAGTTCATACTTTTCCCGAGTTTAGATGATACAAACTGGCGTTTAACTCCAGCTTTCTGCCATATTCTGGCATTAAACGCCAGAAACAAGTTGCAAGGTAGAGTCAAACGCCATAAATAAGTTACAAACTGGCATTTAACTCCAAGGAAGGCCTCTACACATGAAAGTTTCAATGCTCAGCCCAAGCATACACCAAGTGGGCCCGGAAGTGGATTTCTGCATCATTTACCTATTTTTGTAACCCTAGTAACTAGTTTAGTATAAATAGAACTTTTTACTATTGTATTAGATATCTTAGAGCTTTTGGAACATCTCTGGACCATTGTTCACGTTTTGGGAGGTTGGCTATTTGGCCATGCCTACCCTATTTTTCACTTATGTATTTTCAACGGTGGAGTTTCTACATACCATAGATTAAGGTGTGGAGCTCTGCTGTTCCTCGAGTATTAATGCAAAGTACTATTGTTCTTCTATTCAATTCATGCTTATTCTTATTCTAAGATATTCATTCGCACACAAGAACATAATGAATGTGATGATTATGTGACACTCATCACTATTCTCACTCATGAACGCGTGATTGACAACCACTTCCGTTCTACATGGAAACAAGCTTGAATGTATATCTCTTGGGTTTCTAATCAACGATTCACATGACTTCCCTCTGACAATGGCGCATCTGAATCCGAGATTTGAATTTTCATGGTATAGGCTAGAATCCATTGGCAGCATTCCTGAGATCCGGAAAGTCTAAAACTTGTCTGTGGTATTCCGAGTAGGATCTGGGATGGGATGACTGTGACGAGCTTCAAACTTGTGACTGTAGGGCATAGTGACAGATGCAAAAGGATAGTAAATCCTATTCCTACACGATCGAGAACCAACAGCTGATTAGCCATACGATATCTGTGCATGGTATTTTTCATCCGAGACGAGAAATCCGATAGTTGATTAGCCGTATAGAAACCATAGAGGACCATTTTCACTGAGAGGACGGGAAGTAGCCATTGACAATGGTGACACCCAACATACAGCTTGCCATGGAAAGGAGTATGAAGGATTGGATGAAGGCAGTAGGAAAACAGAGATTCAGAAGGAATAACGCATCTCCATGCGCTTATCTGAAATTCTCACCAATGAATTACATAAGTATCTCTATCTTTATTTTCTGTTTATTTATATTTTAATTATCAAAACTCCATAACCATTTAAATCCACCTGACTGAGATTTACAAGGTGACCATAGCTTGCTTCAAGCCGACAATCTCCGAGGGATCGACCCTTACTCACGTAAGGTTTATTACTTAGACAACCCAGTGCACTTGCTGGTTAGTTGTGCGAAGTTGTGAAAAAGAGTTGAGATTACAATTGTACATACCAATTTATTGGCGCCATTGAGATTACAATTTCGTGTACTGATGTGTGGAAAACGATCCAACACAAAACTCACCGGCAAGTGTACCAGGTCGCATCAAGTAATAAAACTCACGGGAGTGAGGTCGATCCCACAAGGATTGAAGGATTGAGCAATTTTAGTTCAGTGGTTGATTTAGTCAAGCGAATCAAGTTTTGGTTGAGTGATTTTGTATCCAACAGTAAGTAAATGACAGAAAATGTAAAGGGGAAGGGAAGAATTGCAGAAATTAAAGAAAACTGAAAGTAAAAGAGCTGAATCTTAAAGAACAAGAAATTAATGACTGAAACTTAAAGTGCAAGAAATGTAAATTGCAGTAACTTAATAGTGCAAGAAATATAAATTGCAGTAATGAAAAGGGATTTGAGGACTGGGATTTCAGAATTCAAGCAAGGGAAATTAAATTGCAACAATTATCAAAGCAAGAGATGATCTGAATTCTGTTAAATCTCAAACAGAAGAGGAAATTAAATTGCAGCAGGGGTTCACAGAAGAACCAAAGGGAAATGGGATCTCAGGACTCCAGAGACTAGATAGCAAAGTCTAGATCTCAATTGCCTTCCCAGATCCAAATTCACAAAGCAATTAACAAGAAATTAAAGAGGGAGCAGTAAAGGAAATGTAATTGAACTTAATTATGCAGAAAAGGAATTAAAGAGATCTTGAATGGAGATTGAGACAGAAATTCCTCAATTCTTCACACCCAAGACTCAAACAAGAAAAGTAAAAATGCTCAAGCAAGAACGAGGAAGAAGAGAGATCAATTCTCCTCCCCAATTCCCTGAAATCTCAGTTCCTAGCTCTCAATGAAGTCTCAAAATTCAAAATCAAAAGAAGCTCTCAATTCAAAAGTGAAAAGAAAAGGTTTTTTTAATTACATCAAACTATCTCCTATTTATACACTTTCTATTCTTGGATTTCGGAATTTGTATGGGCTTTTGATTTGGTGAAGAAAATGAATTTAATTGGATTTTTAATCCAATTTCAGCCCATGAAGAAGTAGCTCCCAGGAGGCTGCCCTGCCCTTGTGGAGGGCAGGGCAGAAATTGGTGCGTGCGGCCTTGTGCGTGCGTGCTTGGTGCGTTGCTGCTTCAGGATGCTGCCCTGCCCTTGTGGAGGGCAGGGCAGAGTTTTTTTGGTGCGCCAGATTCTGCCCGTGCGTACGTGCTGTTGCTGCCGAGACTCCCTTGGTGCGCCAACTCTTGTGCGCTGGCCGTGCATTACACAATGCTGCCCTGCCCTTGCGGAGGGCAGAGCAATGTTTCCAAAATTGAAGCTCCGCGTTCGAAACTCGGTTGACGCGCACGCTACTTTTTTTTCTTGATTTTCTTGGCACCAAAGTAAGGCCTAGTTCCTTGCTTCCTCATGGTGCCATGTTCGATCCTTGTGGCAAGCATTGGTGAGCTTCTTTCTTAAATTTATTTTCTTGATGAGCCCGATATTGCTCTTGAGGAGGGCAGGGCAGTGTTACTTCTCAAGCTTGTTTCATTATGTTGCCCTCCTGGAGGGCAGTGTGCCCTTGTGGAGGGCAATGTTTGCTTCCTCCCTTCCATGCACCACACTTCTTCTTCCCTTGGGCCACGCTTTCTTTAAGCCACGTTTTTCCTCTTTTCTTCCTTTCTTCACCTATAAGAAATCAAAACAACCACTCAAAGTATCTCTAAACTCATAAGGTTTATAATTCATTAAAAATCAATTAATTTTAGCTCAAACCTCATGATTTAGCATCAATTTAATGGTGGTTGTTTGATTTAAAGAAGTTATGCATTTTCATTCCAAATTACTTACTTAGGATGCAAGAAAGTGCATAAAAACTAGTGAAACAAGTGAAATTAGCTTAAAAAAATGGGTATATGATGGCTTGTCATCACAACACCAAACTTAAATCTTGCTT